>NC_052138.2:9735341-9785305 GCF_016086655.4 Lepeophtheirus salmonis | reverse complement strand
TGTAATCAATTATTTATTGTAATCTAGCCTTTTGTTTTGTTAATATTATTAATTTTCATACATAGATATGTGGTGTGTTATTTTGTTTAGAATGGACATTGTTAATTACTATGGACTTTGTTGAAGACTATGCATATGGAGCCTTTGTGAAGGGAATATGTAACATTAATATGGTAAGCCCTTTACGTATTATTCGTATTCGCTTTTTGCCAAATCTCACATAAAGTCACATCCATTATTTATTTTCTACGAAAGAAAATTAATTGATTAATGAAAACTTACAGAACTCATTGAAATATGAAATATTAAAATATTACACGAAGTTTGCGTTGCAAACAGCCATTAGTACAATTGAATGGTTCCCCTTGTAATTATAATAAGTAGAACACGATTTGATTGGAGCTTTTATAATAATGTGCTTACCATCAATTGCAGCTAATAATAATATTAAAGTTATTTTTTCAAAGCTTAGTCATTTAAATTGGTACAACTTACCAACACAATTAGGAAAGTTCCATTTTTTATAATAAAAAAAAACCTTACAATTGGAATTCCACGCTTCTAATATACAAGAAAGAGCGTCAACATATGCGATCAATTAACAAAAAAAAATTATATATAAACGTCTTCGCCATTTCATATTCTAAGTACCTGTAGAAAATTCCAGATTGCTGTACAAGTCTGAATTCATATTTTAATAATTGTACTTCCCCCAATCCTATATAAGAATTATAGATCTGCCTATAAAATTTCAAAAATTGGTTAGATTATATTTAAGTAACGTAAGGCTGTACTTCACCTGAGATGAGCCAGTCGCAAGGAACCTTAAGGTTACAGCAAGTTTCTCAGCTGCTGAAATCAGCAACTTCTGCGAACTTACAAAACCTCTAGATTTCAAATTCGGGCACACCTGTAAAACATGTTTAAACTTTAAAGGTATTTAATGTTAAGTATTTGTCTCTTTTTTCCATCCTTCTCCCCCCTCTTATTATTTATCGTATGTTCTTCTTATTATTGTGATTATTTAAGATGTTTGTAAAGTACAATTTGATCTTTTGTTATTTTGCGAACCTGAATTAGAATTAGTATCTGATGACTCAGAACTAGATGTAGATGTATTTTAATGTCTTTGAACTCGAAGATGTATCTAAACTATATAAAGTCTCAGAATTCAATTAATTCAAAGATGTCACCTAACTAGAAGAAGTCTTTGAACTCGAAGCTGTATGCGAACTTGATGAGGCGGAAGATGTCTCTGTATTTGATGAATTTGAAGATGTCTCAGAACTCGAAAATTGACATTAATCATAAATTTTTTTATATCTATATGACTTCATATCTAATATCAATTTAGCACACAATATTAACATTTAAATTAGTTAAAATAAAAATGCTAGCGCAAGGAGTGGAAGAAAGAAGTTTCACATTTTTCTAGTTCTCCCTGGCTAGAGCTACAAATTTGGTTATTCTATTTCAATAATCTTCCTGTTAATTTGTTGGTTAAAAAATATGTATTGGAAAAATTTGAGCATGAAATAATTAAAATAAGGGTAATAACAGTCTCAAAGATTGAACTTTTTATCTGGAAAGTGTCGCTGGGTAAAATTTACAATTATTATAATATTTTTTTAATTTATAAATTGTAAAATATAACCATTAAAAATAATATAACCATTTGTCCTTATTTTTTTCAAAACTATTAAATTGGGACAAATTTATCGTATATATACAAGGACGTCAGCATAATTACATAATTTTTTAATTGGGGGGGCTTAGTTTTGGAATTTTATTGTAAAAAATCCAAAAATTCAAGTCTTTTAACTATTCTGAAAAAATTATTTTTTTTTGGAAAAACTTTGAAAACCCCATAGCTGTTAAAAAAATTAAATTTTTAGGAAAAAATATTCAAAAGTCCTCAGCTATTCACAAAAAAATGAAATTATTTTAGAAAATTTTCAAAAAGCCACGAACAGCTAAATTTTCTTTTGAAAACCCCACAGCTTTTCACAAAAATTAATTTTTTTTGGAAAAAAGTTTCAAAAGCCTAAGCTATTATTGTTATTTTGCAAAAAAATCCTCTTCATTGAAAATTATTAATATGATTAATTCATTGATTTATACGATAAATTTCAAAAAATTGACTTTTTACTCTGCTGCATAATTCGGCCGAATTACGAAAAAGTTTTTTTTATTAAAGAGTAAAAATTCCTTAATTTGGGTGGGGCTACAGTCCCTTCAACCCCCCTTTGCTATGACTTATGTATAGTGTAGCTATAAATCCTTCCTATTCCTAAAGTATCAATACTTTTGGTGTAATTGTATATATAATATTAATTTAAAAAATATTTCATAAAGTCAATTTATAATGTTATATGTATATCCAATAATTCATTGGTATATCGTATTCCATTAGTATATACCTTTTATTTTAGAACTACCAATTTAATTTTTTAATTATGATGTACTTATTAGTTTCACAAAGGAACGGGCCACCCTTCCATCTGGAATGCAGATAAGGTGGCACACTAAGAAAAATCTTTAAAGATGGTTGCATAAGCTGACGCTATTCAGTTGTATATAAAATAATATATACACTATTGATACAATCATGACTAAACTTTATTATTATTTTCAACATCTTACAATAACACAATTTTAATAATGAGTATATTTTGTATAATGTAATGATAAATTGAGGCTTCAATACTTTTGATTGTATGAAAAATAGTACATTAATAATGATTATATTTTATTAATATTTAATTAGAATGGTTGAATTAAATAAGTACAATACAAGTAAAGAGGCGTCCACAGGATTATATTTTGAAGGGGCTAGGTTTTTGGAATTTTTGAAAAAAAATACAAAAATTAAATATTTTGGAAAAAAACTTCAAAAATTCATAATTATTGTCAAAAAATTAAATTTTTGAAAAAAAAAAATTCAAAAATATAATTTCAAATAAACAAAATTTGTAGAAAATTTTCTAAAATGTATAATTTTTCACAAAAATTATATTTTTAAAAACAAGTTGAAAAATTAAAATTTTTTGAAAAAAAAAAAAAAATAATCGAATTTTAAATTTTCTAGGAAAAAGTAATTTTTTTTTGTGGGGGGTGCTACAGCCTTTCCAGTCCACAACCTGTCGACGCCTCTGAAACTTAAAATAATATATAGAAGGTGCAATATTATTCCAATACATAATCTTCACTCTGTAGGTAGGGGCTTGAGTCCATATTTTGAAGATTTACGACTCGATCGAGGACTTCGACATGACTTACATTCGAAAGCTAAGACTCGAGACTTGATTGGATTTCAGATTGTTTATAATAAATTTTCTCATAATTTGATGGCTGGAAGGGAATATTATAGGATATGTACGTATTCCCACCTCTTCTATAAAGCAATCAAATATATTCCTGGAAATGAAACAAAATTTCGACAAATAAAATATTAACATACTCTGCAAGTCAAAATAATTTCATTACCGTTGTTTTATTCGGGGTTGCAATTTACATAATAAATAAATTATTATTTACTTAAACAACAGATATCCTA
The DNA here is from genome assembly GCF_016086655.4 of Lepeophtheirus salmonis. Lineage (NCBI taxonomy): Eukaryota > Metazoa > Arthropoda > Copepoda > Siphonostomatoida > Caligidae > Lepeophtheirus > Lepeophtheirus salmonis. The sequence goes on along the minus strand of NC_052138.2, from coordinate 9,781,749 downwards.
TGACGAACCCACCCTACAAAAAGATAATCATTAATGAAAACTAACATGAACTAATGTTTGTGAACCCACATTTATGGATTCTCTTTATATTCCATAGATAATTATTCATCCTAAATAGTTAATACTAAATATAATTTTTTTTAAATAGTAAAGATCCATTAAGTCCAATTTTGAGAACTGTAGTTGAGTCTATCTTTTAGTGTTCAGGTAAACTCTGAGTCCCCATGCTCCAGGTCTTTCTGGTTTTATGTCACATTGATTTGGATCTGAGTCCTCAGTCTCCGGGTACATGGGAAAATATATAATATCTGGATCTACCTATAGTATCGTCTAAGGTAAGAAAAGTATCCTTTTCCACAATTTCTTCCTTAATCTTTGACAACACTTCTTTACTTTAAGACTCCATAGATCTTGTAATGACTTAGTGAGAAGAAAAACGAATAACGATGACAGCTTTGATAAGTAAAATATATACATCATATTTATGCAAGGAGTTTTTGATTCAATTAACAACAGGATTTTTTATATCTCTAATTATTAACACTTCCATATAAAAACGGTGACCGGAGCCTGTATAGTCTTGTTCTTTAAAATATTAATGTGGTCTCGAGACCTCATATTTCAAATTTATTATTTAAATAAGAATATATATATTTAATTTTCCTAATATTTAAATAATATTTGTTAAAAATCAATGAATTAATCTTATAAATAATTTTCAATGAAGAGGATTTTTTGCAAAATAACATTTGATGACTGTTGAGGAACAATTAAGGCTCTTGAGCTATAGTGTTGAGACTGATGACCTTTTGGAACGTCATTGCCAACGTTCTGACCCTTGACACCTCCATCATTACAATTATTATTTATATTTCCGGTTCTTCCAGGAACTAAATACATATTTGTAAATAAGTTTGTTTGACCAATTTTGAATCTACATATTTCATACCTATTCGTGTAAAAGAAAATAACATGCTTTTTAGACAATTTTATGTGCAATTTTTTATTATTTACTGGAAACAATTTTTTGTTAGAACCTGTTGAGGACATTCACGACCAACTTAGACATAAACTTGTAGCCATCTTTATTTTTGTTTCAACATTTTATATTAATAATTTTACTTTTAATTGCTAACGCAAGTTTACTTTCATTTTAAATCTTCAAACCTCGTTATATTTCATTTGAAGTGTACCTTTTTGCATTTGTACTTTTTAAAATCTAGTTGAGTTGATAAAATTATTAATTAGTCGAACAAATCTTTATTCATTATCAAATATTGCTCAACCCTCAATTGAGATAAAAGAGAATGGAACTGACTTGATGTTGATCGGTTCCTAAATATCGAACGAACCAGCATGTTCCTCCTTTTGGTATTTTGAGAACCTGAATTAGAATTAGTATCTGATGACTCAAAACTAGATGTAGATGTATTTTAATGTCTTTGAACTCGAAGATGTATTTAAACTATATAAAGTCTCAGAATTCAATTAATTCAAAGATGTCACGGGATTCCTAACTTAGAAACAACACAACACTACGTGTATGTAGTGATCTCCTTAAAATCGACACTTACTTAAGCCCAAATCTAGTCATAAAGGATCAAATTAATGTCTATAGTCCAAGTCGTGTGACTCATATCAAAGCATTAGTTAATTATTGACATATCATAAATAATGAATGTAATAAATTACAACTTAGATCCTAATAAAAATAAATAATATCACAAATAATTATTCTTTACTATTATTGGTACAACTAATGTTGACAATTTATTCCACTAGATGTCAGATATTTCTGAGTGATTAGGAGTTATCTTATGACTTATTAATTTAGTTAATATTATGCAATTTGTAGATATGCACTTAAAGTGATTGATGATTTATCATGATCGTATAATGTATTAAACAAGACACTTTTTTATAACTTTTACGATTAGAAGGTTTTTTTTAAATAAACGTATTTGATTTTTCCAACAAAGCATGACTGATTTAAGTTTATTTATATGAATATAACTTTATATTTTAAATTTATAATTTTATATTGTATCATAAAATAGTAAATTTTGGATAGAGGAATTAATGTGGTATACACTTAATTCTTCTCTAACAAGTATTGTTAAAATTATCTAATAACCTAGTCGATTGAATTATAAAATTGACGTCATTAATGTATAGGGAAACATATGGTTACAATGGTATTATAAAAAAGAACCAGTGCTAAATGGATTTTAATATGCAACTTATTTTTAAACTGATATACATATAAAGCTCCAATATAATATATAATAAGAGAAAAGAAAAAATTAACTAACACGACAGTGATTCCTATGGAAAGAATGCTAATCACTTAATTCTCCGTTATTAATTACAATATCATTAGACATGATGGATTATTCATATTGGACAAGGCCCTTGGATTGACAGACAAGCATTTGCAAAATACTAGGCAAGAGCAGCGATTTCCACTTCATTATGATCCAAGATGTGTCAAAAGAAGAGGTGGTTGTCTGTGGAGCGACACACCACTCAGAGGATTGGGGCAGGTAATCAAAGATCGAGTTGTTGGAGAGTGCGATCAAAACTGTAAAGCTCAGTACAGTTGGAGCAATCTGAAATTGCAATACAACGTTGGTCTTCGTCTCTTCATAAACCTTCTTTCTTGCCCAAAGAGAACGAAACAAGCTGCATTACGTAGTTATTTAAAGGACTCGAATTCTCGAAGTTGTTTATCGAGGACTGTGAATTCATACTTCCAATGTATCAAGCCAAGTATGATAACCATAAAAAAATTATATTATTATTATTGACTTATAGGTACTTTTAACGAATTTTTAAGTGTATTTGAATATGTAACTACGTTTGTAAAAAATAATAATAGTCATCAGTAATATTTATCAAAGAATATGAATATTATAACTCTATATATTCATTCATTTCAATTTAGAATGAGAATCCAGCTCCAACTTCATTAACTTGTAAAACAAATATTATTGCAAATTTATTTGTCAATGTTTAATTCCATCAATTAATTTATTTATTGAACAAATGTAAATACATATTTATAACGACAGAAACGGCTCTAAAAAAATTATTCGACACTCATGTAATTATCTAATTTGGTTAATTTAGGTACGTATAGTTAGAGCCAACTCTATGGGAAGGTTTCAGGTCCTCAAAGATTTCAAAGAAGTTCGTTTTATGAATAAAATGTATATCAACAAATTAGTAATTTCAATCGTTATTTTTGGCTTATGGATGTTTAAAAAATATGTAACTTTCAAGTAATTTAGATCTTATTCCATGGGAAAAAATCAATAAAAAAATCATACAAATTACATTAATCAATTTGTGATAAAATAAATATGTTTACTAAGGTTTATCACAGCATGAGTATGGTATATTAGTTATTATTTTAATGTTGAAACATATCAAATATAATACACACAAACAATTCGACAAATGAAGCGACATATTTTTAATTTAGAAGTGTTTTTCATATGCCTAGATAATCAGTCAGAAATACTTCGATGTTCTCTAAGAATACTACTTAAGAAGGGATCCAAGATACGTTAATTTCTGCAGGGATGATGGTAGATTAAAACTTTATGAATTTTTTGAAAACCCAACCAAGCTAAGCCTCAAAAAAGAAGAGTCGACTCCTTCATTGGGTGGAGAATTTTATAAATCCATATATAACAATTGAATAGATTCAAGAATTGAAACTATGAAGGGATATTTAAGAAGAGCTTAGAATTTAAATATTTCAAATAGAAAAATTATTTATTACGGGATCATTATATGATATTGAAAACGTATACAATAAGATAATTTTGTTATGTGTTTGCTTGTACAGCCCCATAAAATATAAGATCACTCAAGAAATAAAAAATCAAACAAAAATCTTTAAAGATGCATATTTTTTGAATAGGGCTTTAAAAAAAAAAAATATGGAATAATTTTCTATGATATTCCTTATCATAGAATGATGAATAAATTCAAAAAGTCTTAAGAAAAGAGTATCGTTTTTCATCATTTTTCACCCAAAAATAAGAAAATATCTGGAGTTCAATACAAGATCAATGAAACCCCTTTATTAATAAACAAAATACACTTGAACACAAACTTAATTAATTGTACTTTTATTGGTAAAAATTTTAAGAAATTCTTCCCTGGTTTTAGAGATCTAATCGGATATTGTAACCAGCACCTATAGTCGTATCCCCTACCACATAGCTTTCGCATAAGTTTTTAAGACTTTTCACTTTTTTTTTTTTTTTTTAAGAAGTTGACCAATCGCTTCTTGAACAAGGGTGGTGGAAACTGTCGATTCTTCCTTTTGAAATGCATGTATGCACTTCCAAATTGATTGGTGGTGGTGTCCAACGAGATGAAAGAAATGGCAGTTCCATCCTTCACACTGGTTGTTAGTCCTCGGGCAGTCAGTGATAGTGGCACGATGGAAGTTCCTGAGTGCGGAAGGAAAGCGCGGAGGAATATGCCACAATAAACCTCTGACATCATTGGGAGCGGGGTAACGAGCAAAGCGATTTATTTCCTCCCGCACTCTGGAACGTCCATCGTGCCACTATCACTGACTGCCCGAGAACTAACAACCAGTGTGAAGGATGGAACTGCCGTTTCGTTCTCTTTATGCAAGACTATTTTTTTTCTCTCTTATTATAATTGATGATAGATATTATATCAGTTTAAAATAATCTTGCTATTTTTTCCATTTAGACTCTTTTCCTTTTTTTTATCTTGCCATTTTTTCCTTGATATTGTTTCTGTTGCCATTTTTCCCCTTGCCATTTTTCCCTGACACCGACTTTGTCACAACTCTTTAGTCTATACAATTTAATAAATGAAATTAATAACTATTTACGAAAGTTGGATCTAAACAAAACACCGAAAATTCCTATCCGTCCGGTTCTTATAAAATATGTATGTTCTAGAACCTGACCTTACCGCGTAGTTACCTTTATTGTACCACGCAACCTTTCATCCAAAAAGAAACAGAAAAAAGGTTTGAAATCATTTAGTAGTAAGGCAAATAATGCAATAATACGAACTCCCATTTATTTCTTAAGTCCTCCCAAACTAACATTGTCATATTATTTACAAAATGAATTATTTTTATTTCATAATGTTAAAATCTTACTTAGTAATTTATTCCATACTGCATAATCATACTATACTTAGAGTTGTGAGAATAGTGTTTTGTGCAAGAAGTGGCTAACAGAAGATTTACAGAAGATACCTTACAAGTATTAGTATAAGTTTTTAGTAATAAGGTATTACTAATGACTCCTCTGTCAAGTACCTTCTTTTAGAGAGGTGACGTTTCAACCTATCTATAAAACTACTAAATCCCCTTTTTAGTTCAAATTCTTTTGAAATTTCAACGATCTTTGTAATTCCTTGCAAAGTCAAAATTTTAGGATTACTAGCTCCATATTGCACTCCTTATCCACAATATTTTCCTAGGTGTTGAAATCAACATTCTTCCAATTTGTCAATGGATATAGTAATCCTTCTGACTCTACAAACAGGGTTTTCCAAATCCCTTGATACTATTAAAACATCACCGAATACTATAAATATCTCTGGTAAATTATCCAAAATTTCATCTCCCCGCAAGTAATATGCATCTCCTGCCGCAACAAATCCCATTAGTGCTCAATTAAAAGCATATCTTCCACAAGGATACATAAAAACAAGTCAAATGTCTTGAGTTTTCATCTAATTTGATATATCAATAGCCTGGTTTTGCATCCATTGTCGAAAAAAATATGCCCTGTGTAGGTAAGCTCAAAGATCATATCTTGAAGTCCTCATTGGATGAATTGACTTGATCATTCAATTGTTTTTAAATCAACAAAGAGTTTACTTTCTTATTTGATTTTGGAACTACTACTAATTCAATAATAGCCTTGTCCCCTACTTTTCTAATCATAATAATTTATATATAATTTATGAAATTGTTTCTGAGGAACAAAAATAAAAATAACATATCACTTCAAAGTTATACTGATGACATTGACTTTTCACAAGAATAAGTAACGAATTAATGGCTACACTCTGAGAAACATAATCATTAGAAAAAAAAATTTATATTTAAAATTTAACCAAGTTTGAATTAATATTATTATATTTTGTTATTGGTTAACAAAGCTTATCTTTCAAATTATGCAAAAATTTAATCAAAAAGAGGTCTTGTCTAAATAATGAACAGTAGAGCATGCTAATAAATGGACAATCAGTTTTAGAAAAAATGTAAGTGAAGTTTCCCCACTGATGGAACTCTGAACAATCTGATTTTATTTCTAAATTGAAAAATGAAAGATTATTTAAAAAAAAAAAAAAAAAAATTATTCAAATGCAAAATTACAAAAAAAAAATATATATATATCCCTCACAATTTATATCATATTTTCTACTGCTCTAACTGTGTACATATTAACTCAAACTGTTATGACGTGATGGACAATATACTAAAAGTAGTATATATTAAATTGAAAGATTATTTGTAAAAAAACATTAATAAATAAAACATTATTCAGATGCACCATTATAGAAAAAACTGCCTGATTAATATCGTAACATAGGGTTTAAAAACTTTTATAATATTTAAACTACAGAGAGTAACCGGCAATGGAGTTATTAGAAGTCAATTAATAGAAAAACTTTGAATTAATATGATAAAAATGTACTTCACTGGTTTTTTAATATGACGCAAAGACCTTTGGTTAAATGCTTATTGCTGCATTTTTATTTTTTTATTTAGTAGTTACACAGTTCTACAAAAAAATACCCGGAAAAATAAGTTGTGAAAAGTCAAACTGACAATAAACAAACAGACAGACAGACTAAATTTCAATAATTTATTAACAAATTAACTATTAATTAGCAATATCGGGTACTTTTGGTTGTAATACATAACTATGAAATAAATAAATGATTGTTGTAAAATTTCTTTTTCACCTTCATTTAATAAACTTTATAAACTAAAGATGTCTATGAATCATTAAAATAAGAAAGAAAAAAAATCCAACAGACATGCTTCTATGTAATGCTCAATTAGATTTAATGAATTGAACGTTATTTTATAAAAATATACCTTAAAAAAGTACAAAACTAAATTTATTCTTTCAGGAAGTGCATTCAATACGCATATTGGATATTCAAATTGGTTATCCCGAGAAAAAAAAAACAAATTTTTATATAATATACCTTATATAATAAATACAGAGGGTAAAATAAGTGCGTTCTACAATTTACTTGTATAAATTTAAAATACTGTTGATAATATAAAACAAAAATTATAAATAAATTTAAACATTTAATGTCGTGTTGAAAGGCCCCCCTCAACGAAATTAAGGAATTTTGAAGGGCCAAGGAAAACAAAACTTCAGAAAATAAACTATTCTCAAAAAAAAAAATTAATTATTGAGCTCAGTTCCTTCACTCTCAAAGTGGAGCTAAGGAAGGCCGGTAACAAATAATTTGAGTCTATCAAGAAGAACAAGTCTTCATTAACTCACCCTCCACTCAAGAGGATAGAGATCCGAAGAGCTTGATTGTCTCTTAACGACTGACAAATCAATAATCATTTTAAAATTAATACGCCCCCCCTTCTCTTTAACTAGTATAAAAAACACGCCTAATAAATACTTATGGGGGAAGGTATAAGGAATGTATTTATTAGCAAAATGTTTAATGAAGATATACTTTGACTTCGACGTTTTTATCCGTTACAGTAGATTTGAAAACGTCACACTCCATGAAATTGTAATTCATTATGAACCTTATTCTCAGAATAATAGCTAATGAAACGACAAAGTAGAGTATTTGAAATAAATTTGAAGCTCAAAGTTTAAAAAAGAAGGCTTTAATTAAATATAATCTACATACTAAAAAATAAACCATTAAACATTTAAGTTAAATATACAAAATTAAACAATTAAAATCATATAACTATTAATAATAATAAATTATAAATACAGAATATTGAAATAATAGATTGATCCAGATAATTTTTTCTTGTTCTAACATCGGAATTCAGTTAAATATGTCATAACTTTAGGTTGCAATACACAAGCGAGACGTGGAGTTTAATCAAAAGATAATCACCCCTCTTCTTCATGTGGAAGTTGCTATATACAATTGTGCACAGCTACGAACGTATTCGTACAACTCGTAACAACTTTTTCGACTCAATCTCTAAAAATGTTGAATTTGTTAGCTCAATTTGTGTTCCGATATGAAGAGTTCCACATTATTAGGTGAGCTACAAATGGCAACTGCACAAACCGAAGTTTTATAGCAGGACTCCATCGCCAGTCACAATATAAGTTTTATATAATAGTACTTTATTACTAATTACTATTAAATTGATGACTAAATAATATACTATTATCGACTCTGACGTCCCAAACAATCCTTCTATCTATGTTTTCTAGCAACCGGTACGGTACAATAATTTGAAAAGGAGTGCTGGCCCGATCTATGTTATTGACAATTTTAAACCTAAGTATACAATGTGTCTGTGATTAAATGTTTTTAGAAAAAAGGAATAAAGATCCTGTAATGTTTGTTAGAGGAAACACATTTCCAAAGGTATTCAGCATTGCCTTTTCAAAATCCATTATTAATGTTCCAGGGCATAATGATTATTTTAGATAAAGCAGTAAACAGTCTATTGTATGTAGCTCCATACTTATTTGGGAGTAAGATAAATAATCTTGGCACCGATGCCTACCCTAGAATTATGTATAATGTAAAAAGTTGATAATAATTTTAAGGGCAGCATTTTAATGTTCCGCCACAGCCCAAATCTTCATATGAAGCTAGATCCTCTAATGCACCCTCAGATCTAAAATCAAAATTCTTTCAGGATTGTGTTCACCACTATGCTTTGGCAACGGTGACAACAGCACCAGGACAGTCACCAAGACCAAACATCCGGCCTCTGTGATGATGTTGGGGTTGTGGCATCAACAGGAGAAACAGACTACTTGCTGGTGTTGAAGGAAAATGTGGTCCCATAGATCACCAAGACCATGAAGAAGTCTATCACGTACACATTTCAGCACACTGGGCTCCGGCCCATATTGAAGTTCCCCTCTAGTGATTTCAGACTTACTCATTGATGTAACATGTAAAAATCTTTACAAGCTCAGAAATGCTATAGATACAATGAAGCTTAGAAGTATTAAATTTGAAAGAGGGTTTTCAGAAGTGGAGTTGTGCCTCAAAAAATTGAAATCCAATTTAACCATCATTTCTGAACGCCTTTATATTTTCTGAAATCAAAATAGCAATATAATAAATAATAACAATTATTTCAATTTAGTCAGTACTAAATTTTATTTCCATAACATACTATTTTCATTAATAATAACTATATTGTATCAAATTAATTACTCATTTTCGTACTATGCAATCAGTTTTATAAAATATAAGATTGATTTTTTAAACTTGTTTGGTTATTATAGATTTGTTGTCTCTTTTTAAATAGAAATGTTAAATAATATCTATGTTAATAATAATCTAAAATAATATCAACATAAATATATATGTTTAATGATAATAGTTTCTGTGCACAAGTGTTAACTTCATCAAGCCTGACGGGACGAAATCATTTCGTTAACGAAACTTTTATTTTATGAAGAAAACGAGACGAAGACAAAAATTTAATAAAAATCATGACTAAAACGAAACTGACGAAGAAAAAAATATAACGAAAGCGAAGTAAAAGATAACTACGACGAAACAATGACGAAACAAATTACATACGATTACTAACCCAAAAATATCAATGTAATTACAGATGCTGATGGTTCGTGCAACATGCCCCCATGGTCTTACAACAAACTCATAACACAAAACTTTTCTTAAAGTATGTTAAGTTTCATTAATAATTAAGTGTCTGTTTAATGTGTATGAATGTGTTACCAGGAATATGAAAAATGCACGTCAGAGTGGACAATGTACTAAATTCCCATCAAAGCGGACATTGTGCAAAATGCCCGATCAAATTATAAAATTTCCAATAGAGTGGTCAATGTTAATTTTATCTTCCTTTACATTGTCAGGTGAAATGATTGTGTGTAATTTGATTATTAAACAATTCAATGCTAAACAATTTGGTCGTTAAGGATTGGATTATGATACAATTTGATTCCGATCAATTTTATACTCTGGTATATTTCCATTTAAATAGATATAGTGTTTACATAATCAAACTATTGTATGATAAGAAATTGTCACGAGAGACTCAACTCTATTTTGCAAAATATACCTAGGCCAACATGTATTGGACAGCTGGTACCTAAGAGGAGCAATACCTATATCCATCACTATCCTTAGTATCAAGAATCCCTTCTAATATATTATAAAAAAGACCCGATTGTACGTGTGAACCATTGGTCCAAATAGTGGATCATTACCCACCACTTCCCTGAGCATCACGGACTTATTTTGATATCCTATAATACGGATTTTGCAAATAATCGCAGGTTCAAAAAGTAGATCATTACCCAGCATTAAAGATCCCTTTCAATATTCAATTATATACCCCATCTCATGGGCTGTGCAAGTAAACGCTGGTCGAAAAGGTGGGTCGTAATTCGCAGAAATCTTGAACTTTTTTTGGTATTATACTTAGTGGCCTTGGTAAGGGTATGTGTAATTCATGTGGGCAGTCGCAATATAACTTCATTAACACTGAGGAATGACTCCTTGCAAGGCTTAGCCAGCCAAGACGTAGTGGGGATCTGTTTTTCCACGGTCGATACTTGGAACTTGGCATACTGAACAAAGCACTATCCATTAGCTAACTTACTTGTCTGTTGTCACGTTACCACTTCAAATATGACCTTTTTTTTCTCATAGCCTTCAGAAAAAGACCATACATTTTTCGTTATTTTTGGTTACTTTTAAGGTTCAAAGCTGTTTTAAGCCCTCGGTGTGAAGATAAGGATACGTTATGTATTTTAAATCTAAATGTTACAAAATTCTAAAACCATTTTTAAAATGTCTGCAGCATATTTATAACTCGAGTTATCTTTGTTTATAGTGGAAAATGGGGCTTTGTATTCAGAGGCTCAATCTCAAACCCATCCAGCAGGGGTTGAAAGCAACAGGACCTTGGGTAGTATAAAGAACGAATTTATTTTCCTTAGCAGTAATTCCCGAGTATTGAGCATCCTTTCCTAAATAAATTCTATTAGATTCAAAACCTTCTTGAACGTTCGTGATTGCTCGTAAAAGACAGAGCTTAACCCTTAAAATTTGTTGTGGAGAAATAATACAAAGCCCTAGTTGGACTTAGAGTGGTTTTGGGGATCGATATCGGAATAATACTAGCAAATGTCATTATTTATATCCTTTTTTCCCTTCATATCGTGTCACAGCTGATTGAATCTCAAGGAAGACTCCTTTTACTTGTTATCTTGACTTTGCATCAAACATTTACGCATCGATATGAAGCCAGAACCATTTAAACAAAAATTAAATGAATTTTTAGAAGAAAATCCAGCGTACAACGATAAGCAAGACCTAGCTAATTCTAAGGAGACAATTGACAGAAACACACCTATTGTAACTTATGACTAAGAGAGGATTTTCAGCATATTGAGACCCATTCATACAAAAATGAGATGCTGTTCATCGGTAAAAGGAACAAGCTATTTATTAAAACATCTCATTTAGAAAGAAAAACACATAGACAAACGATAGGAAATTGTAATGAGTAGAACTCATAAGTCAAATACAATCAATAAGAATATGAATATTAAATTTATCTTTTATTCCATTGTTCTTCAAAAAGTATGTACGTCTTACAATCTTCCACTGGATAGCTTGTTCTCGGGATTCTGAATGAGGTAAGTATCGATAGATCTCTACGATTTCTATAATTTCTCATTTTATCTAGTGAAACGATCGATGCAGATTCTATTTTCTTTAATATTTTGAATAATAGTTCTTACAAATAAGATTCAAAATTACTATGAATTTGCAAAAATACTTTCTATAACAAAAAGAACATAACAAGAACTGCAAATGACAACGACTTCAAGAGTTGTCTTAAAATTCCTATTAATTTAAGATTAGCTTACTAAAAAGGTTTTGTGTTTCCGTGAAAAATCTAAAAGACCCCATGGCATTCTTCCCTAGCAATGGGAAAAATATTAAACTGAAGAGTTTAAACAAGAAAATAATAGTGTTCAAACTATGAAGACATAAAGAATATTTACCTTTAGTCTAAAACACAATTTTTTTAAAGCTATCTTTATACACCTAGAATAAAAAGAAAACCGACAACAAAAACAAATGTTATATTATACAAGCAAATTCTGGAGTTTGATGAATCAAGAAGTGACAATAATGAATTAATTTAGCTCACACACATCTATCATGGTGAAGTAACTCTAAAATTTAAATGAAAATCAATGAATTGGAGCTCTTCGCAATGCTCTGCGGATAGAAAAAAGGTTATACTCAATTAAAATGGTGCTACTATGAGTTCAAATATATTCATTGCCCCCAAAGAAACTGTGTTTTATACAAGACGATTTGAAAAAGTATAACAAGTTGTACCTTTCATTGTATATATTATATTCCTTGCCGGATAAGTTTGCAATATTCAACTTTTACTCCTATAAATGATACTTCGAATACATGTTTGATTGACGGTTAAATCTCTCTCCGAATTAGAACTATCCAAGTAACGTATGGAGTCAATAATTTTTTTTGTATGTATATGTAAATGAATAAAATATATGTCATTTATGATAAAAATGTGTCTCCTTCATCAGGGAAAAACTGGATGTCCTTCAGAGAACCAAATTTTATTAGGATTGACCTTTGAGATGCAGTTCAAAATAACTGAAAGTCATTTATTACGCAAAATGTTTAATAAAAGATGGACTGCTACAGTGTATAATTGATATTTTTTTTTTTTTCCAGTTTTTACAGAATCTGTGAGGCCATTAAAAAATCTTACCATAATAAGGGGAGTTACCCTAATCTTGCAATAAAAATTTCCTTTGCAGAATTTATTGCGCCTTATTTAAAGTTTTTTTGCAAGGAGAAGGAGGAAAAAAGACATTATCATTGTTTGAAATTTTGAAAATGTCACACTCCATGAAATTGTAATTCATTATGAACCTTATTCTCAGAATAATAGCTAATGTAAAACGATGGTCAAAGTCTTTGCAAAGAGTATTTCAGAAATATATTTGAAGTTCCAAGTTTAAAAAAGAATTAGATATAATCTACATACTAAAAAATATATCATCATACATTTATGTTAAATATACAAAATTAAACAATGGGAATCATATAACTAATAAAAATAAATTATCCAGATTAAATATGTCATAACTTTAGGTTGCAAAACACAAGCGAGACGTGGAGTTTAAGCTAAAAAGATAATCCCCTTTTTCATCATGGTATGAAAAGTTTATATACAAAATGTTTAATGCACAGGATAGTATATTATCGTTTTCTACCGATGAGATCTAACCATGAAATTATTAATAATAAAGTAAATGTCAAAATCATAAAATTAGACAATAAATATACTAATAAATAAAAATGTTAGAAATAAATACATCTTAAAAATTTAGAGCAAAAGCTAATTATGTAGTAATGCAAAACACAAGCGAGACGTGGAGTTTAAGCAAAAAGAGTTCGGATTACAAAAAGATAATCACCCTTTTTTCATCATGAAGTTGCTATATACAATTGTGCACAGGATAGTTATTCTACCGATGAGATCTAACTAATTATTAATAATAGTAAAGATAAATATACTAATAAATAAAAATGTTAGAAATAAAAAAAATTTAGAGCAAAAGCTAATTATGTAGTAATGTTCGGCGATATTACTCTTTATTAAGAGCTCAAAAAAGATTTTCCACCCGTTATGCCTTTTATGAGTTTTCTGAACACCTTTTGTTGGAGCTTATCAACCATAGCTAATCCTTCAGTGATAAAAAAGTAATATTTATTGACTATGTAATATTGGAAAACCTAATGATCATACCCAAGTCTTTAAGTGAAGAAACTAATGTCAGACAAACTAGTTGCGAACCATCCAAAGCTACTACCCCCGTTGTTGTGACCATTTAAGCAGTTGTTTTTGCCATTTAATGAGTTGTGTATCATAATTCTTGATATGTTTAGCTAAAATAGAATCATATTTTATGGTTAAATTTAAAAAAAATTGAATACTTACTGTGAGATAGTACAAAATTCAGAGTTCCATTTCGATATTAGTAAATACTTTTTACTGATAACTTGATCGTCATTTGGTGTGGATGACTCTAAACATTTCTATATGTATTTCTATAAATGGCATCAGTAACAACATCCTCCATTAATTTAATGATGGTTCCTCAGGAAGGGATAGGTTTACCCGTGTATTTCTCCAGATATTTTTTGAACGTAGATGATTAGCAATGGATAAGGTTATATTACATGCAATAAGCATCTTTGTGAGATAAGAGTTAAAGTTCTGCTTGATGTATTCATCATTAACTTGATTTTATAGATGAATATCCATACTCTTGATATGAGATGAGGATAATGAGTGGCGTGTAATTCTAGACAGGGGACTAAAGGCACATTTATATCAATAAATCCGACAAGCCATTTGTTTCTCATCCTTTAAGTATTTTCCAAATTCCTGGGGCTCCATTTTCAGAAATCCAGACAGAATGCGACGTTATTTTAGGCATTTTATTCAGTTCTTTATCGACTATCAGCATATAATATTATATTAATATTGAATAATAAAGGCGGGAATGATCACGTTCTTGATTGATAGAAGAAGATGATGCCATAAGTATTTCTTCTCTTCTCCTCGCACGCTTTTCTATTCTTACCAAAATTATCACCCTTAACTATCATGTCGTTATCTTTATTGTATCACGCAACCTTTCCTCCGAAAAGAAACAGAAATAAAGAACAAAATCATCTGTTAGTAGCCAAATAAGTCAGTAGTACCAACCCCTATTTATCTTATATACTCGGACACTATCATTGTCATATTATTTATTCACTATTTTTAAGATAAATTACATATTATTAAATTCAAAAATTTATGAATAATTTATTTTTAGATGTGTGTACTTATAATGAAATGATTTATGTTTCTTTACTATTATAAGGACTCAGAATTTAAATTTGATTTCTAGAGTATGGTTTTAATAGTTTTTTGAGCTTATAATTTAAGATCCTGGCTCCGAATCTGCAGCTATATTTAAAATTTGCAACTCTAAATCATAGATAAATATGCATAGTGTCAATTTTAGGGTAATTATTCAAATTTGTAGAATGATTTTATTTACCTTAAGTATTTTACCTATAATTTAGAACCTTTATTTGATTTAAGAAATTTAAATTTCGCCGATGTGTTTTTTCAAATCAAATATAATGAGCTAATTAACATTTGTCAAAAATTAATTACTCATCTTGATCATAATGGTAAAAAAATATACACTCGTTATAGATTTACCATCTAAAGCAGTGGTTCTCAAATGGGGGTACGCTTACCCATGCTTCATACATACTTATGTCATATGACATGACATAATATAGGGTTCAAAGTTTAGTAAAACATACAGTGATAAAACAGTGCTTCACGTTTAAACTATTTACGTTAGCTGAAATAAATATTTTACAAGTAGTACATTACTTTAAAAAGTTTGAGATTCCCTGATCTAAAGAATATTGCATTATATACATCACAAATACTATAAATTTTTCAATTAAAATTATAACTAATAGAACTGAACATTTTATGAATTTATAAAAAAACTGGAATTAGAACGGTTTGTCCAATTATTATACAGCTACCTACTGGTGACATAACAAATAATATTTAATAATAAAAGAATAATCGATTTTTTCCCAATAAAAGATACTTAAAAGCAGAGATTTATTTCAAAAAAGGAACCAAAAATTTGCAAGAATTGTCTTTTCTATAAAAAAAAAAAAACTAAATAAAAAACATCTTAGACACAAATTTGATACTTCCTCAAAATAAAAGACACTTACACTATATTGGCCCCAATATTAACATACTATTTTGACAATCAATACTTTACGTACAATACACGACGTCTCCAAAAGGTTAATACGAATAATTTATTTATTTGTTTGGTTTCAACTAGTGGCTAAAAAAATCCCAATATTGTCGACTCATTATATTATATAATAACACAATATGATAAAATCTAATGAAATAATATGGTAAGATGAAATGATATAATGTGGTGTGGAATTAAAGTAGATGCTGATTATTTTTTAAAAGTCACTTAAAACCGTAAAGTGAAGACGTTCTTCTCACCTCTTTGGGGAGGCTGTTCCATATCCGTATAGTTCGATTAAAAAAGCTATGTTTTGAGGTAATGAGTATTTGCCGATGGCTGAACTAAGTAAAATCGGAAGAAGACCTAGTGTTGTACACCTGACTACATACTAATACCCGTTTTAGATACAACGTATCAAGTTAACATAATTTTATTGTGACGAACTATTTTGGCTACTTTGAGTACAATTTGCGACGCCTCCAAAAAGTTAATAAAAATAATTTGTTTATAGAATTGACGATCATTTGTCGAAAAATACACATGTAAATTACACTCAATTTGGAGAAAATCATTCCAGCTTGTTTATGTGTTCACGAACCACATATGATATATAGTTTATATTATATTAATTTAAGAGAATAAAAAAATAATAATTTAAAAAAAAAAGCCAAAAAAATGTTTGCAGCACTTTTCTTTTCTTTGTGCAGCACGGGACTTTTCTGCCCATAATCTTCTCTATTACTGTTAGCAATCGAGAAAATTTATTTTTTAATAAGATATTTATCCCCCCCCCCCTTCTCTTACTAGTAGAAAATAATGTAAAAGTACCAGGACTGAGTACATATATATAATCATTTATAATAATAGGGATGCTTGAATATGTAGCATATTTATTCATTACTCTTCTTTTACCCAGGAGAAGATTGATTGCATTATTTTAATCACATAAAGACTATGGCGTGCTAATTGTCAGTGTATAAATTTTATTTTCAACTTTGGAGCAAAAAGTTTACAAACATACAATAAATTTGGATTTAATTCCTACAAAAAGTATACTTTGAAGGAATTTTTGGCTCATGATATTTAAGTCCAAAATGTCTGATGTTATAGAAAAATGCTTGAAACGTATTAAACGATTTTTCTCCCTCTTTTATTTGACTCTAATTCATTTTGTTAATATCCTGTCGTTAGCATTTTTGGTATGTAGAAAAAAACGAAAATTAACAGGATAACCAACGAAGACCATTTTAAAAATGTAAAGAGGAGTTTAGCTTCTCTAATAAGATTTTTTGAAATTAGCTGCAATCACCCGTGAAGGAAACAAATACAAGTTGTACTCCGTATCAAGTAAGGATATAGAAAGGAATTACTACGTTTCCGATCCAACAAATCCTTTGTCCTTATAATTCTCAAATAGCTTCTAAGCATTTATGAACACACGCAATCGTGATTACAACTTATATATATATGCATTGTTGAAAATATTAATTTATACAATAAGTTACAACTTGTCCAAGATTCAAGGCTGTAGATAACATAGATACATAATAATACAACCGTTAACTTTTTTTTTTTTAAAGGTAGTATTTTTCATTACAAACCACTCAACTCTAAATATAAGAAAACACGCATTACAGCTAAGTATGATCGAACCAAAGAACAATGAGTTCAAGAGAATAATTTATCCTGTTGTAGATTAAGCTATGTCCACCCTATTTTGTTTTTTCATAATGGAAAAATAGATGCTTCACTTTAACATGTCTTGTTATTAATGAGGAATTCTAAATGTTCTCAATATTAAAAGTTTAAAGGGCTCAAATTTATAACATGTAAGAATAATTTTACAAATTATTTTTTTATTAATTCACAAAAATAATAATATTTCTAATTTTATCTTAACTTAGAAACTATTAATTGTGATTTTAAATTGTACTTTGTATCGAAATAAAGAGTAATGCATTGCATTTTATCGTTACTGTTATTAATGAAATATCTATTTTCTGTATCATGAAATTAAATAGTATTTAGTCTTTCTTAATGAATATATTATATTCAATATTATATATATTCAGTATTCTAGGGACCTATCATACAGCGTCACCTTATGAATTATTTTGAATCACGTTGTTTACATCTGATTATGACGCCCAAGAAATAGAAGAAGTTGTCTATAGCCAAACTTCTTCTGAATGTGTCCAAGAACATGTTGCATCCCAGCAGTCCCAATCTTAATCCTTTGTACTATTCCATCAAGGCATAGGTCGAAGACACTGCTTACAATAATCATCACGGATCTGTGACATCTTTGGAGTTAAAATACAACACTGTGTTTAACAAATTTAATTTAATCACTCTTGGCGTTCTGGAAGTCAAAGACATCAAATTGATGCAGGATAAGGTGATTGAAACTCTCTTTTGTGTATGATGATGATTTCTAAAAAAAATATTGAATTTACTAGAAATTAAGAACATTGTTTTATTACTGGTCTGGAAATACTTTTCGTTTAATTTTGTTGGTAAACAAATACTTCAATTAAAAAAAAATTATAGAAAAATATCCGTGTTGAGCTCCATAAATAAATACGGATTAGACAATGAATAATCCACCCAGCAAAAGACGAATAAAAAAGTTAGCCGAATTAACTCTTGAATAAATAGTTGGTATCTTTTATCTTTAAAAATTTAATTTTTATTATTAAAATAAATGATGAAAAGATATATAAAATTTCGAACCGAACCCTTCTCAGATTACCAAGTAAATTGTGATAGATTTCCAGCTATGAGAACTCATTAGCTATGACTTGTAAATGTAGCCACTGCATGGGAGTCTGCAGACGTTCTCCAAGATACATTGGTTTACATTAATATTAATGCCTTGTCAGCCTACAAGAAAGGACAAAAGGTCAATAGCATTAAAAAGACAGTTCCTAGACTAATGCGCAAGATTTACATGGTAGATGTTTCAGTTGCAGAAGAGACAACCACCACCGCTCCGAGTGTAGATTCCGAAACAGCACATGTAACAAAATGTGTGAGAACAAGTCATGTTTTTTGTTTTTTGTAGATGATCAGAATTATGATTCAGAATCCAAATCTCACTCAAGGACAACGAGAAATTCTAGCCCTGTAGAAACAGCCTCAAGCATTGTTAATAGTACATCATCCATTAAGCACTCCACTCCCCGTCTTACAATATATGAGAGCACTCCCGAATACAGGTGCAAGTGAAAATATCCCTGAAATATATGGAAGAAGAAAATGAAATTAATTACGGCATTCATCACTCCAGATTTACAAGATCACTTTCGTGGCATGATTTAGCGTCACTTAACGTTATTCCAAAATATTTTCTAGAAACAATTATATGTAATTCTGTAACCAAAACTCTTTGAGGGACCCGCAAATTATGAATGTCGAGTCCATTTTTCCAGAGTTTCCTCATGTTTTGAATGAGTCAGAGAAACTTGATCCAATGAAAATCTATGTAAAAGAAGATGAGAAAATCAGACGAGTTCATCAACTTACTGCTAGGAAAGCCCTAAAGGATGAATTGGAGTTTATAGTAAAGTCGGAGATACCAACAGGACTCAATAAGTTCGTAGTTCTTCCCATCACAAGAATCTCCAGTAAAACTAAAAACAATCAAGACACTCCTCCAAAAAATCAAAAGCTGGGATCTGGGATGTATTGAAAAGATCACTACTCCATTCGCAAAACAACGGGCTAAGCCCAGCACAGTCTACCAACTGTGATTGGAGTTCCAGAATGTAAATTGAGGGGAGTTGTCTATTGATAGAAGAGCAGAAAATGAGAAATTATATAAATTGTAGAGATTTCTCGATACTTACCTCTTTCAGAATCCCAAGAAGAAGCTATCCTGGGGAAGATTCTTAGATGTTCCTACTTTGTGAAGAACAGTGGAATGGGAGATAATTAAATAATTCCCCGTTGTATAAGAAAACTGTTATTTTGCGTGTTCTCATTGTTGAAGGCTTTAACTCTCTAGAATATGATTCGGCTCAAGCAAGTTTTCCTTTTTTTTTCCATAATAAACCTAATAAGAGAAGGAAAAATCTGTATAGTTTCAAGTAAAACTTTTCAATGATGTTAGCAAATTTAATTAATGACTTCAAATGATGATAGGATCTGAAGTCATTTGTGTTTCTAAAGAAGTCTTTATTAATAATTTTATTGACATGAATACAAGATCCAATTTCTAAACTTTAAAATGAGTAATTTTCACATTTTATGATTAATTAAGTATTTATCCCTTATCCTCTCATGAAAATATGTCCTTGAATTTCTTAGAAGGTTTTTATAACTTCGACAGACATGTTCGAGAAAAAATGATATAGATACTAATTTTTTTTTTTAACTCCTCTGCCTTGACTCCAATTATATTATAAAATATTTATAGACCTATTAATTTATCAATATATGATGTAATGTCGAATATATGAGAAGGAAGTTTGGTTTTGTTACAAAAGTATAAAGAGAGCAGAAATATCTATCTATTCAAAAAATATATTATCCAATCTCTAATTGTTCGGTATTTGAATGTAATGTTAAGTAAAAGACTTGATCAATGATAACTATTTAAAAGCAAAAATTGCATTGACATATTATGAACTACTCCAAAATACATACATAAGTAATTACTCGAGAATTTTTTTTTACACTATCTATTTATTCAAACCACTTTTTGGTGAAACAAAAAGTTTTAATGAACTTTAGCAAAAAGGGATCAATTGAGAGCAGGATAGCCATGAAATGAGTTTGTTATTTAATGTTCCAATTTGCGTTGGAGTGAAATCAATGATAATCTCCTAGTAATAGGTCAAGGGTGCATGTATCCACCGTTTTATTACCGTTTTTAAATCCAAAGAATGATTTGATAGAAAATGAAATTCCTATAAAATAGAGCCCACCCTGAATCCATGTACTTTTGCCACATAAAAATTTTTTTTTTTTAAATGGACAAATTATAATATAAATATTTGTATTTCAAACATATTTCTAAGAAACAAACAAAAACCAAAAATAGTGATATATAATTAAAATTGAAAATAGGTGCTTTTTATTCATGGCCTCAAGAAGAAGATATTCATAAAGTTTAAAAATATCTCATTTAATAATTGAAAGTCA
The DNA here is from genome assembly GCF_016086655.4 of Lepeophtheirus salmonis. Classification (NCBI taxonomy): domain Eukaryota; kingdom Metazoa; phylum Arthropoda; class Copepoda; order Siphonostomatoida; family Caligidae; genus Lepeophtheirus; species Lepeophtheirus salmonis. The sequence continues at coordinate 9,760,504 of NC_052138.2, read as the reverse complement.
TAACTTGTAACATAAAAATGCTCTTTATCTTACACAATTTGAAAGAAGGCTTGTAAATGTAGCCACTGCATGAGAGTCTGCAGGCGTTTTCCAAGATAGATTGGATGACAGTTATAATATTAATGCCTTGTCAGCCTACAAATTTACTATTAGTCAAATAATATGAAATATTCTTCCATTAATGTTGCATTAATAATGTAATTCATTCATTGGGATAACTATATTTGGTTCCGAAATAAGACGAATTGTAAACCTCATTGAGACTGTATCGATTTTCTATATTCCCATAAGAAAAAAAAAGGATGAAAATAATGTTTATTTTTATGAACTAGGTACGTTTAATTCCCATGAAGTTATAATTATGGCTGATGAGTGAGGCGGGAGTCTGCAGAGTCATATGTATTTACTCACGGAGTAGGTTTGAAGCACAGATGATATGTATATTTGTCTATGATTGGAAAATACAAATTTTAAAATAGCTGCAGATTAGGAAGGCAGGATCCAACCTGAAAAAACTATTGAAATCATACTTTCGAAATTAAATTTGAATTCTCAGTCCTTGTAATACTAAATAAATATAAACAATTTCATTATAACTACGCACATCTAAAAAATTATTCTTAATTAATAGTTTCAGTTTGGAATAATATATTGTGATCTTGGCTCTGAATCCAAACATTTATATTATACGACTCCAATCCATTTGACTCATTGCGCAAATACACTCGACTCTTCTGACTTTATGAATTAATGGCATTAGTATCCAAAGATTAATCGAAGAATAATATTTGATATGAATTAATTATTTGTATGAAACTTACTGTATAATGATTTGGTACAAACAGGAACTGAAGTTGATACTTAATTTTTGAAGAACGAATTCATCAGTTTGATAATATTCTGAACATTTAAGTTAGAAAAACCTTTAATAAATAATTTACTTTGATTTTGAAATGTATACATTTTTTCGGTTTTGAAATATGATACCGAAATGGAAGAGTTGCTTAAAAAAGCAAAGCACGTGATGTTGATATAAAATTACAACCACTAACAATTGTGCAAAGTTCATATGAGTTCACCAAGTTGAATTTATCATTAAAAATCACAACCCCAACATGTTGCGTGATTGGAGCTTGTGCTCCTCCCGATAGTATGAGAACTCATTAGCTATGACTTGTAAATGTAGCCACTGCATGGGAGTCTGCAGACGTTCTCCAAGATACATTGGTTTACATTAATATTAATGCCTTGTCAGCCTACAAGAAAGGACAAAAGGTCAATAGCATTAAAAAGACAGTTCCTAGACTAATGCGAGATTTACATGGTAGATGTTTCAGTTGCAGAAGAGACAACCACCACCGCTCCGAGTGTAGATTCCGAAACAGCACATGTAACAAAATGTGTGAGAACAAGTCATGTTTTTTTGTTTTTTGTAGATGATCAGAATTATGATTCAGAATCCAAATCTCACTCAAGGACAACGAGAAATTCTAGCCCTGTAGAAACAGCCTCAAGCATTGTTAATAGTACATCATCCATTAAGCACTCCACTCCCCGTCTTACAATATATGAGAGCACTCCCGAATACAGGTGCAAGTGAAAATATCCCTGAAATATGGAAGAAAGAAAATGAAATTAATTACGGCATTCATCACTCCAGATTTACAAGATCACTTTCGTGGCATGATTTAGCGTCACTTAACGTTATTCCAAAATATTTTCTAGAAACAATTATATGTAATTCTGTAACCAAAACTCTTTGAGGGACCCGCAAATTATGAATGTCGAGTCCATTTTTCCAGAGTTTCCTCATGTTTTGAATGAGTCAGAGAAACTTGATCCAATGAAAATCTATGTAAAAGAAGATGAGAAAATCAGACGAGTTGCCCTGTTGAAATTGTTACCCTGTTTTTAAAGAAAAGAAAATGTAATTGTGTAAACGTAGACGTTCAGATCAAAAAGGAGAAAAGAAAATGTAATTTCTGTAAAGGGTTCATACATTTACATTCATCGTCATGAATGTGTTGAGAGGGGGAGATTTAAAGATTTAAAGATTTTTAGAATGAAGAAACAGTTGAGTTTCGAGTCCACTACATTGAGAACTGATCACTGTTTATCAGTACATCAGGAGGGACATCCACCGAAACGATGGAATTTTTGTTTTCTACTTTTTTTTTTTCTTCTAAAAGTATTCAAAAACTTCGACCAAAGTCCTACCAAACCCCCTGTAAAATTTTCATAAATAAAATTAGATCAAATAATATTAAATTTTAGTAATTTAAAAAAAAAAAAATCATCTCGAGTAAATTTTCAAAATCTTGAGCAAACCTGTATTGAAGTTTAATCAAATTAGCTGTGAACAGCTATAAGATGAAGGAATAAACCAAAATCCCACTCGGTATCTAGCAATAATATAAGCAGAAATTAAAACTATGTCGATCCCCAATTCTACTCAGAGTCCAACAGGGACTTCGTTTGTAACTCCACAACAACTCCTTAGTGTTAATCTTTGCTTTTCACGTACTAGTATACTTATTGTTATCTCTTCCGGAATAATGATGACAGCTTTGGTAAATATACAATTATGTTCAAATAGTTTCAATCAAATTATTAAGGCCGTGAATTGAGGCAATTGACATTTATTCTACACATAAAATGAATTAGAGGTACAGAATAGTTACCATACACGTCTCTGACCAACCACTTATTGATTAATTTACTATTAATCAATAAAAAGGTTATGATTGGAGAAAGTTTAGCCACTTTTTAAATTAAAAGTGGACGGGGTTTTTTCTATGCATATTTGATCTAAATCGTTATTAACTTCATTTGATACTGATATTAAGGTTTATTTTTTTGCATAAATTGATGGACAATGATTATTTTATTTAATATCATTATTAGAATGGTATATGTGCAATATTACCAGTCTCCTTTATATACAAAGAGCTTGAATTGTATTTTTTTAAATTATGTATAATATGTTTCATCAATTAAATTTAGCATTTAAAAAGTGACGTCACTTTTTTTATAACATACATATGCAGATTAAGACATCTTTTACTTTGAATGTCTGAGGAAAAAATCTCAATTAAGTTATAACCTAAAAAGTGAGTCAGATACACTCATTTGTTTTTAAAGTTTAAGTCCTGGAGTAAAAGATGGATTTGATATGCAGAAAATAATGATCAAAATCAGGATATTGATGATATTTTATTTGTAATATTGATTTTCTTCAATAAATACAGCTTAAGACAATTATTACAAATGAAGTTATATGTTCAGTCATATTAGAAAAATTCACTTAAATATTCGTTGAAAGAGCCTCTAAATCACTTGTTATTGTTCTCATAACTTGGCTTGAGATCCATTGGAGGTATGAATTCATAGTTTTAGATATACAACTATGAGGATTCGAGTTCTTTGAGTGACTACATAATACAGATTGTTTCGTATTCTTTGGAGAATCAATAAAGTTCACAAAGAGACGAAGAACATCGTTTTCATCTTTCTATTCCGATTCAGATTGCTCAAACTGTAATGAACTTTACAGTTTTCCTCATGCTCTCCTACGACCTGATCTTTGGGTGCCTTCCCGAATCCTCTCAGTAGTTTGCCTCGCCACAGCCAATGCCTCTTCTTCTAACACATCCTGGATCATAACGACGTGAAAATCACTACTCTTAAACTTATAAATGGAATTGATATTTGTGATAGAGACTATTCAGTAGTGATTCGTGCGTTATATGCATTGAGTACACTTAAGCACTCTTATCAATGAAAGAGTTTACTTAAAGTAGAATTTTAAGCAGCGTTTAGGAGGATTGAATACAAGAGTTAGTTTCAATGAAGGAGCAGTGGGTGGAGGATGAGAATTATCCATGTTCACTGGATCTTTCAGTCGATTATTCTATCGTTTTATGGAACTCCACAGTTCTTATATGTAGAATTATACGATGATTCCGTAGAAGATCTGGATGAATTTATATATTCTTGAGCAGAGGCCATGATTCACGAGGTCAGAAGTCACAATCACAGAGCTTGATGTAAAAGGGCATCTTCACAATGATGGCTTCAAACATTAAAAGAGATGAGATCCACTGAGTCTGAGTGAGGCACAAAGTGGCAAGATCCTTTTGAACATGAAGTTGAAGAGAGGATCAGAAGACGTATTGGATATCCAAATGGAAAAATATGAATTCCTAGGAACGGGAAGGATCGGTGGATATATCTGAATACTTTGTACGAAAGATCCATCCCAATCACTATGAATTAAATGTATTTCCACACAATTCCAAATCTTCTCTCGGCTCTCCTATCCTATTAAATATTATTACTTGAAATTCATACCTACACGAGTCCAAAGGTTTCGTGAATCAAAAAAGATGCAACACATCACATGTATTTACTGAATACTTAGATGTTTTTGGTTTTTAAAGTGAGAACAATGAGTATAAAACAATCACAAATGTGTGAATGAGTAACACTGATGATTTAATGCAAAGTTATAAATGTAAGTCCTAGTTGGACTCAGAGTAGAATTGAAGATCTACATCATTGTAATTCCTGTCTCTATCATAGCTAGATACATGATATGATTTGGGTTTCTTTCAATCATCTTAAAGATACTCGCAGCTAATTTAGTGAACATTATGACAGCGAAGCTGTTCTCTTTTCGAACATTCTTTAAATTGTCAGGGTGACAATGTTAATATTAGGGATTTTTTAACATACCGAGGATTTATATTAATTGGATTTTTAAATATAGTGTTGTATAAAATATGAGTTGATCAAACGCCTGCGATATTTTATTTATTTTTATATAGCGTTCTTATACAACTCTATATACATATATACTTTTCTTTTCCTTTTTTAATATCAGGGCATGTTCGATTCTACATTTAAAACACATACAAAATTTCATTAATATCACTAAAGTGTTATTTCTACATACATATTTTGATTTAAATAAACTAAAATAAATGAAATGTTTATGTTTAAACTTAGAAAAATTTTTAAATAGAAAGGTTATTTTTATTTATCAATTAGAAAGGTTATTTTTGGCACAAAAAGTCGAAGCCAATTTGAAGATAAAAAATATATTCCTATTATTTTTTAGCGACCAAAAATTGGTCCATCTCGTAAAAACTGATTATGACGATCAACTTTTATATTTTTTTCAGTAATGAATAGAAAAATGTTTAAGCTTCATTAGTTTTAAATAAAAAAAAATTGTATTAATTATGATTATTTTTGGCCCAAACAGGACCAGAAAGTGACCAAGGAGGTCTACCAGGATGTTTTCAAGGACATATTCATCCCATTGATGAATGAAGTCACTGATGGTAAGCCATATACATTCCAACAAGACTCAACACCTGCTAAGGCCAAGATTGTCCTAGAGCTCTTAGTACAAAATGTGCCAGATTTTGGACCCCATTTTATTGGCCAGCCAACAGCCCGGCCCCTAAATCCCTATGGTTTTTGCTTGTGGGGCAGGGTAGAGAGGATTGCCTGCAAGAATAATTATGCCTTAGTTGAGGCCTCCAGGGCCTACATCGTCTATACAATGAAGGACATGGATCCGCGCGAGGTAAAAAAGGCATCCAAGACATTCAGGCGCCATTTACAGATTGTGATCGAGAACGAAAGCTTTCATTATAAATAATCATTTTTCATTTAATGTGGCTTTCAAATGTAAAAAAATTATCTTTGTATTTCTTATACAAGTCTCATAATTAGCCGTTAGGCTTATTCCGGATTTACCTTGTCCACCCTGTTGTACTTGCAAGGAAATCAGTTAAAGGAGCAATGTACTAATAAAGTTACTTTTATAAGACGTTAGATTTATTATGTTATTCATAAAATACATGACAAAAAATTAATTTTTTATGAACAGATCTTGATTTTTTTTTTTGATTTTTTTTTCCAAAATTTTTTAATATTTTGAGAATAACTATGTATTTTTCAATTTTTTTCCAAAAAATAAAATATTTCAATAGTTTTTTCTTAAAAATTAAAATTTTTCAATTTTTTTTTTTTTTTTCAATTTTTTTTTCAAAAAAATTCAAAAATCAAGCCCCAAAAATATAATCCTGCGGACGCCCCTGGTAATATAAAAATAAAAGAGGTTTTTACGGCGTTATTGTTTATTTTTGGTTGAAATTGATGTTCCCTTTGATTTTTTAAATTAAAATATGCAATGATTATTACTATAAAAAACATTTGCAAAAAAATCAACAATTTTTTTGTATTAACTTTGCGAAAAAGAAGTATTTATTGGCAATGTAAAGGGAAACACACACCTGCAAATATTTTTTTTTACTTGCAAAAACAAAAAAGTTACGGAGAATAATGATCTCGAAAAAATAACCAAATTGCTTATCTATACTTCAGTTTAATAGTAGCACAATAAAAAACGAAAATTATCGAAATCAACATATATGTACATGAACATACAAACGTCTGCTAAAAAAAAAAGACACTAAAATTTTATCAAAAACATGGAATAGAAACAAAAATTAACATATCATGCAACATTTAAAGACAAAAACTTGAAAAAAAAAAAAAACACTGAATTTTTGAGTTTGTTATAACTTTATGCTAGAATAATACATATGTACATCACACAAAATACTTTAGATTTACATGAACATGTTACATCTTAAATAAACTAAGTTGATACATATCTAATACCACACCATCTTTTTCTTCAATTCGAAAATCTTTCGAATTTTCTAAGATCTTCTCACTCCAAGCTCATTTTTGGCTTCACTCCAACACTCAATTTCCCCCTTTTTAATTTTTAGGAAACGTCTATTTGTCCATAACCTTTGTCCTGAATCCAATTAAACTTTATATTTTCGATCGTTTCCTTTAGCAATAATTCTTCATGATCTGACCATCACGACCACACTCTCTCCAACGCTAATTTCCTGTAAATATCTTCTTATTATAACTAATCTTCTCCGCATAATTTTTAAATTAGTTCTATATTCTTCTTTCCTGTATTCTAACTTTGGAACGTAACATTTCCAATGGACAGATATGCATGATCTTACTTGATGACCATATAAAATATAATTAGTTGACTTTCCGTCTTCTGTCGGCGTATTTCTGAATTCTAGGGTTCCATGAATAAACTCGTCGGACTTTAATCTTCCTCCAACCTTATCAAGAAGCGTTTTCATTGCCTTCGCCATAGACTCTGCGTGTCCATTACTTTGTGGATAATGAGATGATGATGGTCCCCACGTTACTCCCCACTTAGTTTAGAAAGGCTTGAAAGGCTTTGGAATTGAATTGAGGTCCTTGATCAGTCCTTAATTTGACAGGAATACCTGTTTCAGCCTGTCCTTATAAAAAATAAGACCATTTTCTATGCTCAATTTATGTAATATTTTCCCGAATCTCTGACATCTTTAGATCTCCTAAACGGTTGCCATACATTATAGCGATTTTTGTTTTTTAATATTTATTTGGGCGCACTTTTTTTCAGCGAGGATTTTTTTGGCGTGCTTTTTGTAGCGAAACTTCTTATAGCGAGGTTTCTCTTATGTGATTCTTTTGAACTTTACCATTGCATAATTAATTAGAGTTTCGTCATAGAAAATAATAGGTCGATCATTCTCTATGTTCGAGTGAGTCGTTATGTAATATTAATTCTTACGAGAAGATACTTAATTCAATTACTCTCATAGTGGATCGATTTTACCAAAAATGACGTCAAAAGATGTACAAGAAAACATACTATAATTAATATTTATTCAAAATCTTATTTTAATCAAAAATAAAAGTTCATTTTTTTTTAATTCTCCAGAACTATAAGAATATATTAAAAAACTTTTAACTAAAAAACTTGATTTGAATCAAGAAAAAATTCAAAATAAATAAAAACTCCACTGAAATTGTAAAAAAATTAGGAATTTGGAAGACACCTCTTTAGATCTCTCAAACGGTTGTAAAACATTATAGCGAATTTTTTTTCGAATTTTTTTTTGGGCTCACTTTTTTCAGCGAGGATTTTTTTGGCGTGCTTTTTATAGTGAAACTCTTTATAGCGAGTTTTCTTTTATGTGGTTGTTTTGAACTTTACCATTGTATAACTAATTAGAGTTTCACCATAGGTAGGAAATTGAAAGTAATTAGTCAATTCATTCGTTATGTTCGAGTGAGCCGTTACGTCATTTAATTCTTACCAGAAGATACTTAATTCAATGGAAAACAGTTTTTTACTTTTTGAGCTTCTTGGATTGATGATGGTGATTGTTACTCATAAGTTATGGGTGTGATCAATTTAAGTTTTTTTTACGTGAAATATAATAAATATTTCTTCTGAATTTATGTTGTAGAAGCCAAGGACTTAATTTCACTCCTTTGAATAAATAATACACTACAGGATTTGATGATAGGCAATTGTCTAATGGTTACTATTACCCAGGCTCTATTTAAACATTGTTATAATGAGAAAAAAGAAAATCCTTGAGCATGAGACTCTTACATGGGTTCCACTATTTTTTCAGTATTTGAGAATACCTTGCAATCTTAGGAGGATTGCTGAGAGAATTGGATCTCAGATGACATAATTCAATTTCAGTATGAACTCTCTCTTAATCTTCCAGACCTCTGAAGATTTAGTTTAGTTGAAGCTACAAGCTTGTATATGAGTTTCAATGCTACCCCAAAAATATTCTATATCAAACAACAATATCATTAAAGTTCTCCTTTCTGTAAGAAATCGAGTGAAATATCAATACAATGGAGTTTTTCAATATCTGCCCCTTAAATAACTGTTTGTTCCTCCTTCTAGATTTTCAATCTTAGCCAACGGATAATGTCAATTCTACAGCGGTGCTTCGCTTGAACTCATCATGTTATCTGCTAGGGATATATATTCCAATATGTTATTCTAGATTTTAACGTCAAAAATTTGGTATTTTTTATCTGTGGATATACTTCATACTCCATTTCAAAGAAAAAAAATGCTCTAGTTTTCTAGACATGTGAATTTCAAAAGACAAAATACGAATAGATTACATGGAATCACCAATTCTACAAATATTTGAGAATAAAGAAGACTATCTGAACAATGTTTCAAGAGGAGGGCTCAGTAGTCCTAGGATAATAATTCCCAGAAATTCTTAATCAATTCGAGAAATCCACGAGCTGTTTTTTCTAAGTTCATTCTCGAAAAAATTAAGGAGACCTATGACTTACAAAATCTGTCGTATATAAAATGTTTAAAATGTCATTATTCGATTGAAGAAATATGTAGGCTTGTGTCCCGCGCGAGCCAATTCGAGGATGGCGTCTCTCTTTGCTTGTTCCATGATGACTATTGTTTGTTGTCAAAACAATTGTGGTGGAAGCTATAGTATATTGTTCACGCAACCTTTTATATTAGTATGATTTAACCCCGACATCTTGAATCCCATATGACGACAATGAAGTAGATACTTATCATCACTTGATTTGAGGAAGAAACAAGGACTCCTGAAGACTTACTGCTACTCAAGAAATGATTTCTTTACTTTTCACAAGACGCACACATGTAATTAATGGCATTAAGTATCACAACATCAATAAACAATATCTTTTGAATAACTAAATGAAAAGGTGAGCTTCAGAGGCTGCATAGGTAGTGATCATCCCTAAAGTATAGTAGTTCATGATTAATCACAGAATTCTAGAGACATGGAAGACTCACGCTTTTTTCTTCCTTACAGGTTATGTTCTTTGTTTTTTTATTTAGTTTATTATGTTTTTCTTATACGTAAAAACAAAATTTGGTATTATTTCTCATTTGTAAGAAATTCCAGGATATACATTTATATTTTCTTATTAAGAGAATAAACATATTAATCACTTATTGTGAAAATTCCTAATTTTAAAGTTTAGAGTCATCATTTTGAGCATATCTAATTGTTATTAAAAAATGGATCTTGTATCTAAGTTACGAATTCATGTCCATAAAGTTATTACTAAAGATTTCTATAGAAACACAAATGACTTCAGATTCTATCAACACTTAAAACCATTAATAAATATACTATGTATGCACATTATAAACTTTAAGACTTTTAAGCATATTTTTGGATATGAGTTGTAAAATTCTAAATTTGATAATTATAACTGAAAAGTTTTATTTAAACCCGTAATGATTTCTTCCTCTCATATTAGATAGAAATTCAAATACGAAAAAGAAAAAAAACAAATAATAGATTTTTCGAATAAAAAGGGGGACGTTGTGATATTGTGAACCCCAAACACAATGGAAGAACCTTTCAGTACTTTATTTTATTCTTTTTTTGCTTTTAAAAAGGTGTGCCTCACTCTCCAGATCCAAGTCCCTCAATGGCCAAGGAAAAAAAACTTCAGAAAAAGAAATAATAATAACCAAAAAATCAATTTTATGGAGCTCACTTCCTTCACTTGTAAAGTGGAGTAAGGGAAGGCCTGTAAAAATTTTTTTTTGAATTTAATTTGAATCCATTAAAATACTCAATAAAGAGAGCACCTGAAGAAAAAGTCTTCATAAGCTCCCCCTCCACTCAGAGGAATGATATCCCAAGACTATGACTGCCTCTTAACAACTGACGATATTTAAAAATTGAATATTGATTTGTTTTAAGATACTGCATTTGATTTTACAGAAATTATTATTTTTAATTAGTTTTTTTAGTTATATTGTGTATTTAACTACCTTAAATGAATGGATAATGTGACCAAAAAAATTAAAACTTGATTTGGGATTATTGATTTAATAATACTTAAAGCAAATGTTAGGTCTATCAAACAAAACTAGTACTTTTCATGATATAATTAAATAACTACTGAAAGGTTCAACATGAGAATTATTCTCGTAAAACTATTAATTTTGATTTTAAATTGTACTTTGTATCGAAATAAAGAGTGATGCATTGCATTTTATCGTTACTGTTATTAATGAAATATCTATTTTCTGTATCATGAAATTAAATAGTATTTAGTCTTTCTTGATGAATATATTATATTCAATATTATATATATTCAGTATTCTAGGGACCTATCATACAGCGTCACCTCATGGATTATTTTGAATCACGTTGTTTACATCTGATTATGACGCCCAAGAAATAGAAGAAGTTGTCTATAGCCAAACTTCTTCTGAATGTGTCCAAGAACATGTTGCATCCCAGCAGTCCCAATCTTAATCCTTTGTACTATTCCATCAAGGCATAGGTCGAAGACACTGCTTACAATAATCCTCACGGATCTGTGACATCTTTGGAGTTAAAATACAACACTGTGTTTAACAAATTTAATTTAATCACTCTTGGCGTTCTGGAAGTCAAAGACATCAAATTGATGCAGGATAAGGTGATTGAAACTCTCTTTTGTGTATGATGATGATTTCTAAAAAAAAAATTGAATTTACTAGAAATTAAGAACATTGTTTTATTACTGGTCTGGAAATACTTTTCGTTCAATTTTGTTGGTAAACAAATACTTCAATTAAAAAAAAATTATAGAAAAATATCCGTGTTGAGCTCCATAAAGAAATACGGATTAGACAATGAATGATCCACCCAGCAAAAGACGAATAAAAAAGTTAGCCGAATTAACTCTTGAATAAATAGTTGGTATCTTTTATCTTTAAAAAATTTAATTTTTATTATTAAAATAAATGATGAAAAGATATATAAAATTTCGAACCGAACCCTCTCTCAGATACCAAGTAAATTGTGATAGATTTCCGACACCCAAAAACCAGAAACAAGTTTAAAGTGACTTTATGGTTTATAAACGACAAGATGTTTCATCAATTACTATGCCGAAGGTTGAAATACCACTTCATTTGGTATGACTCACGGCATGGTGTATCGATGAATCTCACGCGAATAATCAGATTAACTACGGATAAATTCATTAAGGAAAAAAAAGAGGCATCAATGGAACTTATAGTAAATTTGGATAACGTTATTTTATGCAGATCACCTTTAATAAGAACGTTAACATCGGAAGTAATAAATCTGTATAGAGTCACCGAGATTGCAGAGGCAGAGACCAGGGAGAAAATCGAAGTTGAGACCAATCATAGCCAGTGGTTTAATTACCTGAAAGACAGGAATGTTTACTCTTTACCTCGAGTGTAAAAAAATATTTCGGGCGGAAAAGTTCTGAATAAATTTTAGGGTACTTTCATGATAATTTTGCTAGACAGAATTTTGGCGTGTTTTCGGATGAAAATATAATATTTAATATATAAGCCAACATTTCAAGGCATATAAAGCTTGTGAACCAAATGGTATTAGCGGAACGATTTTTTTTCGGCAAAAAAAAAAATAGCTCCCTATCTCCTCATTTTGGGAAAATACATGGAAAAATCGGGACGGCTACCAAAGCCTCTTACTAGAGGAATATACCTTTTCGAAAAAGGGTAACGGCACCGATTTCAACCATTGGAGGCCAACAACAATTTAAATGTTGTATGTAGAATTCTATTAGGTGTACTATTAAAACAGATTGAGCCTATTTTGAATGCGAAGCTTATTCGCTATTGAAGCAGTGTCTGAAAGAGGATCATGTGAAGCCTTGATGCTGTTGACTTTTTCAAAGCTTTTCACTCTATAAAACATAGACATGTCATGAGAGCTGTAAAATAACTTCTTCCAAATAAATATTTTAATATAGACATTGGAATTTGAGCATCTCTTGTTGAGGATAAAGTATAAAGTAATTAATGAAGATCAATCTCAGCAAATGAAAAACACTTTTATTTAAAATTTGTCCTCCATTTACTCAAATAAGCTACAATTATAAAATTTTAATATATTAAAAATAACATGCAAAAATATTTGAGTAGTATTTGGGCCAACTTAGATGCCTTAGGAGATTTTTATTGCAAGTTGAACCGAGTTTCAACTTCAGGACAAACAAGAGCTGCTATGACATTTTTTTAACTGATTGTCTTAACTTGACAAAATTCTTAAAGCATCCATCAATTTATATTCTAAAGCTTTTACTCGTATGTAACCCACAATGTTTAATTGTTTACTCATCATTTACTGTATTTCATCAATGAGTTCACCAATTTTTTTTTTACATACTGTAAGAATGACATTAACGGGCCAAATAATTATTCGGTTTAAATATTGTGTATCTATTATATATTATCGTTATTAAACAAGATAACTCATTTTGATAAATTTATTCGAATTAAATTTAATAAAGAGTAAAAAATAATTTTAATGAGATTGGTGAAATTGACCTTTGGTTTTCATCATATTCTCATGCAATTTTTAGAAATCTGTCCATATTTGAAGAGGAGCTAGACTCAGTTTCCACTTCTTAAGTTTGTTGAAAAGTCTTTTATGATTTAAAGCTGATTTGTCGACCATTACGATGTACACTATAGGTATAACGTCCCCTTCCATCAAGCCATTGTGAAATAATATGAGCACGACTTTCAAGGTTCCATCCGCGTACCAAGTCCAATTCTGTACTCAAAGTTGAAAATATAATGAGTCTCCCAGATTCATTTTTATCGAAGTGAAAATAAATAGTTTGTCAGAATATGATAGCGTGAATTGTACTGGAATTTCCATATAAAATTTTAATATATCAATAATAACATACAAGAGCTGCTATATCTTGTTAGCAACTGGAACATTGTTTTTATTTTATCAAGCTATCATTATTATTTTTTTCTTGAACATCTTGAGTGCTCAGGAAAGTAAGACTAAGTTATTTAAGCAAAGTTTGTATGTTTGTTGACGCCTAATAACACTTTGCAATGCCGGGTACTGCCGCTATTACATGTAAGTTATCATATTTTTCATGTATAAATAATCTACGAATTCATTTTGTTGATTATAGCAAGATTCAAGTATACAAAAGGATTTAGGGCATGCAAGTTTCTTCTCCAAATAATAGCATTGATTTTTACTTAGAAAATATAAATTTAGATTTTTAATAATTAAAGGTTATTAAAATTTAAAAGCAGTTTGTCAAAAATATCAATATATTAATAGTAATAACTAGCGGTAGTCCACAGCATTACCCGGAGTTATTATGTGTTGATGAAAATAGAAATTGTGCACTTTTGGGCACTTAGACAGCTGATTTTTTTTGTTAGCTTGTTCAATCTTGCATCAGTTGGGAAAAAAAAATGGAAATAATTGAGGACTTCATTGTGCCAAATATTTGGAATCGACACTGAGCCCTCTTTGGAATCCGTAACACGAGGAACAGCATAACAATTGCTAAAACTTCAATCCTCAGTAAGACGTTCGTTCGCAAGAATCCCGGGGGTATTTTGAGTCAAAATTGACAAATTCTACATTAGGAGGGAATTTGTGGCCTCTAAAATAATTTTGAGCCAATAACAATGCAAACTGAGGTCATAGTGACTATGTCCAGAAGCCGGCAAATTCTCAATGAGGACCCAGGGAAGTCCATCAGGACAATTGCTAGAGAATTTGGACGGTCACAATTGCTGATCCAGCCCTGCATTCACGAAAACTTTCGATACTACTCATAAAATATGAGGAAGGGTCAGATCTTGATAAAAAAGGATGAGAAAAAACAATCACAAAAGCTCCTCAACAGCTCAACCACTCACTTCATCACGAACGAGAAACAATTTTGCCAGGAACAGAAGGCCAACTACCAGAATAATAGATGGTTGACATTCTGCCCCAAGGATGTGCCTGTCGTCATGAAGACGAAGTACACAGGCCACTTCATTGTGTTTGGGGTGGATAGTTCCGAAGGCCAGGCCATCCCTCCTCATGTGATCCTCCAAGGCCTCAAGGCCAACACTGATGCCTACCTGGACGTGCTAGAGACCAATTTGAAGCCCTAGATTGACATAGTTTCCAATGGAAGGCTTTACATGGCCACATGTTTCATATAGCTCCAAGATCATTTTGACGATTTCATCTCCGTCAGTTATGTTGACAGTTTTTGGACAATGGACATGTAAATAAAAAACCACACAATAAAAACTTACTTGAATATATGAACAATGGAGTTCGATTTCCCATAAGCAATGAAGTTCTGAGGTAAAGGTCGAATCAATTTGATGTGATTCAATTTATTCTTCTCGTTCACATTCGCAACCACGATTTTAATGATTGATTTTTCCAGGAAAGTATAGAAACTTTCATAGAGAACTAAATTCCCATCTGAGAGTAGTATAGCAGTATCACCCTTTCGTTTGTTTATATATTCTATAGCAGGCTTAATTATCAAGCTCAAGTTAAGCTCATGTACATATATATCTATAAATTCTATTTAAAGAACACTCACCAAAATGATTTTTGATTTAGAAACGTCGACCTTAAGATAAGGGATTTTCAAATCAGAGGCCTCCTTCAAAAGTCGCTTCCATGAATAACAACAGCAGGTAGCGTCAACAATCCCCAAGACTCCCTTTGAGCAAAAGAGTTAAGAAATCTGTAAACGCTCTTCATCATTGTCAATTTGAAAAAAAGGCTGTGAAAATGAGTTTTATACCATCTTGAGGAGCACAAGCTCTAATCGCGCAACCTGTTGTGGTGAAAGACATTATTTTAGATCATAAATGATGAGTGAGTCGATTTGAAACTCAGATACTATGCATATTTATCTATGATTTGGAGTTGCAAATTTTAAAATAGCTGCAGATTCGGAGCCAGGATCTCTAAATATAAGCTCAAAAAACTATTAAAACCATACTCTAGAAATCAAATTTAAATTCTGAGTCCTTATAATAGTAAAGAAACATAAATCATTTCATTATAAGTACACACATCTAAAAATAAATTATTCATAAATTTTTGAATTTAATAATATGTAATTTATCTTAAAAATGGTGAATAAATAATATGACAATGATAGTGTCTGAGTATATAAGATAAATAGGGGTTGGTACTACTGACTTATTTGGCTAACTAACAGATGATTTTGTTCTTTATTTCTGTTTCTTTTCGGAGGAAAGGGTGCGTGATACAATAAAGATAACGACATGATAGTTAAGGGTGATAATTTTGGTAAGAATAGAAAAGCGTGCGAGGAGAAGAGAAGAAATACTTATGGCATCATCTTCTTCTTTCAATCAAGAACGTGATCATTCCCGCCTTTATTATTCAATATTAATATAATATTACATGCTGATAGTCGATAGCGAAATGAATAAAATGCCTTTTGTCTGGATTTCTGAAAATGGAGCCCCAGGAATTTGGAAAATACTTAAAGGATGATAAACAAATGCTTGTCGGATTTATCGATATAAATGTGCCTTTAGTCCCCTGTCTAGAATTACTCTGTCTTTTACGAGGAATCACGAACGTTTAAGAAGGTTTTGAATCTAATAGAATTTATTTAGGAAAGGATGCTCAGTACTCGGGAATTGCTAAGGAAAATAAATTCGTTCTTTATACTACCCAAGGTCCTGTTGCTTTCAACCCCTGCTGGATGGGTTTGAGATTGAGCCTCTGAATAAAAAGCCCCATTTTCCACTATAAACAAAGATAACTCGAGTTATAAATATGCTGCAGACATTTTAAAAATGGTTTTAGAATTTTGTAACATTTAGATTAAAAATACATAACGTATCCTTATCTTCACACCGAGGGCTTAAAACAGCTTTGAACCTTAAAAGTAACCAAAAATAACGAAAAATGTATGGCCTTTTTCTGAAGGCTATGAGAAAAAAAAAGGTCATATTTGAAGTGGTAACGTGACAACAGACAAGTAAGTTAGCTAATGGATAGTGCTTTGTTCAGTATGCCAAGTTCCAAGTATCGACCGTGGAAAAACAGATCCCCACTACGTCTTGGCTGTCTAAGCCTTGCAAGGAGTCATTCCTCAGTGTTAATGAAGTTATATTGCGACTGCCCACATGAATTACACATACCTTTACCAAGGCCACTAAGTATAATACCAAAAAAAGTTCAAGATTTCTGCGAATTACGACCCACCTTTTCGACCAGCGTTTACTTGCACAGCCCATGAGATGGGGTATATAATTGAA
The DNA here is from genome assembly GCF_016086655.4 of Lepeophtheirus salmonis. Lineage (NCBI taxonomy): Eukaryota > Metazoa > Arthropoda > Copepoda > Siphonostomatoida > Caligidae > Lepeophtheirus > Lepeophtheirus salmonis. The sequence goes on along the minus strand of NC_052138.2, from coordinate 9,743,508 downwards.
TATTGAAAGGGATCTTTAATGCTGGGTAATGATCCACTTTTTGAACCTGCGATTATTTGCAAAACCCGTATTATAGGATATCAAAAGAAGTCCGTGATGCTCAGGGAAGTGGTGGGTAATGATCCACTATTTGGACCAATGGTTCACACGTACAATCGGGTCTTTTTTATAATATATTAGAAGGGATTCTTGATACTAAGGATAGTGATGGAGATAGGTATTGCTCCTCTTAGGTACCAGCTGTCCAATACATGTTGGCCTAGGTATATTTTGCAAAATAGAGTTGAGTCTCTCGTGACAATTTCTTATCATACAATAGTTTGATTATGTAAACACTATATCTATTTAAATGGAAATATACCAGAGTATAAAATTGATCGGAATCAAATTGTATCATAATCCAATCCTTAACGACCAAATTGTTTAGCATTGAATTGTTTAATAATCAAATTACACACAATCATTTCACCTGACAATGTAAAGGAAGATAAAATTAACATTGACCACTCTATTGGAAATTTTATAATTTGATCGGACATTTTGCACAATGTCCGCTTTGATGGGAATTTAGTACATTGTCCACTCTGACGTGCATTTTTCATATTCCTGGTAACACATTCATACACATTAAACAGACACTTAATTATTAATGAAACTTAACATACTTTAAGAAAAGTTTTGTGTTATGAGTTTGTTGTAAGACCATGGGGGCATGTTGCACGAACCATCAGCATCTGTAATTGCATTGATATTTTTTGGGTTAGTAATCGTATGTAATTTGTTTTTTTTGTCAGTGTCATAATTGTTTCGTCGTAGTTATTTTTTACTTCATTGTTTCGTTATATTTTTGTCTTCGTCAGTTTCGTTTTAGTTTTGATTTTTATTAAATTTTCTTCGTCTCGTTTTCTTCATAAAATAAAAGTTTCGTTAACGAAATGATTTCGTCCCGTCAGGCTTGATGAAGTTAACACTGGTGCACAGAAACTATTATTATTAAACATATATATTTATGTTGATATTATTATAGATTATTATTAACATAGATATTATTAAACATTTTTATTTAAAAAGAGACAACAAATCTATAATAACCAAACAAGTTTAAAAAATCAATCTTATATTTTATAAAAACTGATTGCATAGTACAAAAATGAGTAATTAATTTGATACAATATAGTTATTATTAATGAAAATAGTATTTTATTGAAATAAAATTTAGTACTGACTAAATTGAAATAATTGTTATTATTTATTATATTGGTATTTTGATTTCAGAAAATATAAAGGCGTTCAGAAATGATGGATAAATTGGATTTCAATTTTGTGAGGCACAACTCCATTTCTGAAAACCCTCTTTCAAATTTAATACTTCTAAGCTTCATTGTATCTATAGCATTTCTGAGCTTGTAAAGATTTTTACATGTTACATCAATGAGTAAGTCTGAAATCACTAGAGGGGAACTTCAGTATGGGCCGGAGCCCAGTGTGCTAAAATGTGTACGTGATAGACTTCTTCATGGTCTTGATGATCTATGGGACCACATTTTCCTTCAACACCAGCAAGTAGTCTGTTTCTCCTGTTGATGCCACATCACAATGGGAACAGTAAACCATTGGCCATATGGTATTCAGGTATCACCAAGCATAAACATTAAAAAGGGTAATGTTAATACTCATAGGGAGGCAAGTAGGTAATTATATAATAGAAAGTAGTTATGTAATAATAACAATTACAAAACGAAACAAATTATATAATATTAGGGTATTCAATTATATAATAATAACATTTATACAACGAAACAAATTATATAATATGTAAGTAAGAGGAGGCTTAAGTGAGAGAGGCATTAAGTTTAATCAGCATCTCCCTCTGGGCCTTAATGTATTCCCTTGTAGCCCGAACAGCATCACGAAAAGGATAGTTGTAATGCTTAAGAGATATGGGCAAGCAATGTAGGTTTACAGGGTAAACTAAGATGTTAAGGAAGGCTTTTGTGTGTGAGGCGTTATATTTCTTTCTCACACTAGGCCATACTGTATTTAGGTATCTCAAAGCAGCATCACGAAAAGGATAACTGTAATGCTTAAGGGAGATAGGTAAACAGTGTATATTCATCGGGGCTGATATTATGGTGTAAATTTCAGTTGGTAAGTCCATAAGAGCCCGTATTACGGCATTCATAAGGCCTTCTTTATTTACAAAGAGCCCGGCCGTTTTAGGAGTATGAGATGGAGATGACAAGGTTGTCAAATCTTGGGACGGCATAGGAATAGAGGGATGACCTCGTTGAGTATGTCGTCCATTCATCTGTATGAGTTTATGTTGACGTCCCATGATGTCAGGGGAACATGAAAAATAAATGGAACATAGTTAAATCCTGACTTTGGGGTATGTATGATTTGTCTAGGGGTGTATTCAGAGATATTCAAATCAATGAGACGAATAGGCACCCTCTGAGACAAGGGTATGACCTCCCCTTCTGAGGGGGTAGGATTCGACTTAACCACTAATTCGGTATAGTCATTCGTTTCAGAACACCTAGTGTATAACGAACGAGCCGAATTAATTTTCTCAATGGTATTTGGTTTCTGTAATTTCATTATCACAGAACACTTCCTCCTGTATTGGAGTCTTTTACAAACATAGAGATGCATATTCTCATTAGTTTCATCAGGAAAGTCCTGTGTAAACTGGATAGCAGTCTCTGTTATTAAGTCAATTTCATATTCCCTCCATTTGACCATGTCCCTTAGGCTGGACACGAATTCACGAGTCTCAGTGTTAAAGGATGGTATTGGGGTCATCTTGAGAACATTGTAATATTCTTCAGTAGGTGTAAATTTCATTATTTCATCACAGGGGATGATAAACAATTGTGATAACCATGAATGTATGCTTTGCTCGGCCTCACGGGGGCGTTCCCTAATGATGAATTTTTCCATTGAGGCAAGAGCTTTGTATGAAATTATATCCCAATGAGGAGGAGTAGTTAAGCATAGTGCCTATGGGTGTACTCCTCCCATTCTGAGGGATGGGCTGCATTAATATGTAGCCTCAGACCTAGATTACATTCTGCATTGAATTTACAGAGGGGACATCCCAATGTATTGGAATCAATGCTCGTGATCATTTAAGGAGCTCAATTGTTTTATATTGATACAAATTGCTAGGAAAAGGGGAATAGCAAAATAAACAAAACAAAAAGTACGTATGAAAAAAATAGGAAAAGTTGGAAATATCAACTCAGATAAAGCAACTAAATGCAATGTTTTATGAGAAGAACGCAACAAGTAAGATAAACACCTAACCTCTTTTATATAAAGTAGGAAGAAGAGGATAGTAGGTAGGTAGGAAAAGAGAGAAGAACTACGACCCTTCACTCTAATATAATAAGTATACAACCTGGTCCTTTGTAGGCTGAATACAGAGGGACGACGTATGAACGGCAGGGTGAGTAGGAGAAGAACATCACAGAAGGTGGTAGGTGGACGAGATAATGTTGGAATAGTAAGAACGCAGGCCCACAAATCCAAATTAACTTTCTTATTCACTGCAATCAGTCAATATTCACCATGGGTAGAGCAGGACGTGTATTCCAATGATGCTGACCGTAATTGTTCCGAGAAGTTTTGAACCAGACAAACAAATGCTCCTTCAGTCCCAGATTGTAGGGATCGAGAGCAAATTTTACCAATGTGTTCCCCGACAGCTGGCATCAGAGCTAAAGACATTGGTAAAATCGCTCTCGATCCCTACAATCTGGGACTGTTATAAGTGATTTGATTGTCTGGTTCGGAACTTCTCAAGACAATCATCGGCATTTCGCTTCCCATTCGTCACTGGAGCTTCCGAAAGCACAGCTGGATCGTTTGGAAGTCAAAATACAAGTGTCAAAATTCTACCCAATGAATTTTTGAAGGTTAGTGGGCGTGTGTTTTAGGCTTACCCTTACCAAATCCCCCTATTCTAACTCTTCATGTCTCTATCCCACCCCCTCCCCTTTCCTACAAAGACTTTGCACACATCCTTAGTAATTCTTTTCTAAGTCACGTGCGTCTTCATCTTTCCTCCCACCTCTCACCTGACTATTATTATATTACTTTCTGTTTACAATATCGAAGTATATAAAGTCATTATTCCCTTCATACTAATACAAAAGACTAATTATAATTTAACCATTAGCATCTTTAGTATTTACCTACCATAACCCTCATCCGATCATATTTTACACCTGATCAAGTTGTAGGGGTCGAGAGATATCACAGACCACAATGCCACCTGGCGATTGCCGGGGGAAATTGAAATCAAAATATTGGAGGTTTCGTGTTCTTCTTGAGCCAGTATTCTTCCCTTGTTTGTTTTCTTTTTCATAAGAAGTGTCATTAAATAGCCAATAATATATCTTTGAAATATATGCTTATTTAAAATTAAAACTTCACTTACTTCAGACATTATAAATTGTTGTTGAAATTTTTATCGTTGTTCAATGACATCTATGTCCATACTCCCTTTGTTCTTTTCGGTATCATAAAGTAAGCCAAACCGATTTGATAAGGAACGATTGCTGCACAACATCCTCCATAGTATTCCTCATGTCGAGGTTTCGTGATTAACAGCAATAAAGGTGTGTCTTTCCACCTAGACCACTTATTTCATACTGCTTGTCTGCTTGTGAATGCCAGCTTGGCTTAAAAGCATAGCAATAAAGTACTTAATACCGGGTTTAACTGGTTAATACCCCTCGTTCAAGCTATTGCCTGACTTGGGGGGAGCCGTGTTACTCCTAGTATAGTGCTCGACAAGTCATACTCATGTTTATATTAATGATTCTGTATCAACTTTCAGTCATTATAAAATAAACTAAGAGCCAGGGGTTTTGTTCCCTTTTGCCCAGCTCTACATACCTCCAAGAAAATTTCAGTCAAAATTTTTGCAAAATGCCACCATCTGCAGATAGTGGCGTGTCCCCCAGGGTACACTACATGTCATATGTTAGTAGTATTATAATTTATTTTATATGTTTGCTTTCATGTTGACTCTGTAGGTGGTTGGTTTTTGCTTTTTGCTCTGTCCGTTTTCTCTTCATACAAGGCTAGTGTTAGCATTTGATTTGTTCCACCACACCTAGGGGGAGAGAATTCTTATATTAGAATTTTATTCCTCTGGGCTGACTGGTACTTATCTTATGTTGACGTGAAACTGCCTTAGCTAAATCAAAGAATAGTCATCATCTATAGTAGGCTACTTTTTTTAGCATCTCCTTGGTCCGCCTATTGACCAATACTGCTCCAGGGTTTTCACTCTCTATCATACTAATAGAGAATCAGTTGCCCTGCAACTGTCAGTAAAGTTTTTGAAGGCGTACTGCGCCTTGGGTTGGTCTATTTAATCAGTCACAACCTAACTGAGCTCCTGCGTTGCAGAATGCCCCTGCTGCCCTCCAGGCACACAGGGGTATATTTTTGAAACCTCTTTTGTTATATAGTTACTGCACGTTACCTCACTACTCCAAAAGGGTTCACAATTGGAGTATAGTGCAGTACTAATACTTAATGTTCAAAATTTGAGCTCAGGGACGGGAGTGGGCTCATTGGATAGACAATCTTCAGTAAATACTTTAATATTATAATGTTGGGTACCCAAAATGTGTTTGGGTTTTTTGGGTGTTTTGGGTTGATAACAACATACCCCTTGTTACCCCTTATTCAAACCACATGACTACTACGGGTAATTTGATCCCCCATAACCAACTACCTGGGAGGGTCATGGACCTAGCTACAGTGCCTGAAAGAGGTTAAAATTTTACCCCTTTTTCATAATTACATAATTCTCTGCATTCACATACCCCTTTGATCCTACTCCAAGGAGTCTTAATCCCGACCGGTTGGATCGAGGTGGTCAAACAGGTCGTAAAGGGCCGAAAATGGTATCAAAAGTTTTGGAATTTTATGTTGATTCTGAAAAAGTGATTTTCGAGAACCCCCGACCAATCCTACCCCCCGGGCAGACACATTCCATTTATTACTATAAGTAAGAATTGTCATAAGGAACCTGCGTTCGAATCCGGGTAGAGGTAAAAATGTTTTTTGTTTTTTTTTTCCTTCTTTTTACCACTGTTTTACATCTTACGGAACAAAATTTAACTACCCGTTCATACCGGACCACCGGAACAATAGTTATAACATCATAATTTCATTCTATTGTGTTCCAGGTCCTAGCCTTGTAGTTATCTATATAAACTTATTTATATACTTAATAAGGCCTTTCATACGTTGACAAGTGAAGCAGACTATATGCCTCTCCTTTGTCTTAACATACATTGTACTTTTGCATGATACATAATATCCATCCTGCATACAATACATTCTTCATACTTCTTGATATCTTCTTAGAACATATTCTCCTAATTCCGAATGGTTCCCCATTAGAGTTTTAGGCACCTGTTTTTTGAATGAAGTCACATACCTGACCACAGGCTCAATAGCTATAAATACATAAGTTCATCCTATTGAGTTCTAGGTCGTAGCCTTTAGTTAAAAACATTCTTACTAAGGCCCGTCATACACATTGTAACTATGTACGTTTCATAATATTCATCCTGGATATAAATCACTCTTCATACTTCTTGATATTTTCGTAAAACATACTCTTCTAATTCCGAATGGACCCCCATTAGTGTTTTAGGCACCTGTTTTTCCGAATTAAGTCACATACCCGACCACAGGCCCAATAGCTATAATTGAATAATTTCATCCTATTGAGTTCCAGGTCTTAGCCTATTAGTTAATAACATCATTACTAAGGCTCTTCATACATTGACTAGTAAAGCTGATGATACGCCTCTCCTTTGTCATTATCTACAATGTATTTTTGCACGATACATAATATTCATCCTGCATACAAATCATTCTTCATACTTCGTGATATTTTCTTGAAGCATATTCTTCTAATTCCGAATGGTTCCCCATTAGTGTTTAGACAACTGTTTCTCGAATTAATTCACACACTTGATTGCAAACTCAATAGTTATAACTACATAACTTCTTTCTAGTGAAGTTCTAGGTCTTGGCCTTTTTGTTAGATATATACTTATTGAGGCTTTTCATACATTAACAAGTGAAGCCGACTATAAGCCTCTCCTATGTTACTACCTACACTGTATCTTTGTACGATTCATAATAATCGTTCTGCATACTTCAATATTATATAATTTGTTTCGTTATGTAAACATTATGATTATATAATTACCTACTTGCCTCCCTATGAGCATTAACATTAACCTTTTCCATGTTTCTGCTTGGTGATACTTGAATACCTTTTCTCCCCTTAAGTACTAACACTACCTTCTTCCGTGTTTATGATTGGAGATACAGGAATGCACTTATTTGTTTACCTTGTAAATATATATATTATGTTCCATTTCTTTCCTTTTCTCCTCTTTTCAGTACATCACTGTTTTGTGATTTGTTTGATTGTGAAGTGAGAAAGGATACCTGAATACCTGCCTCCACATATGCATTAATGCAATCCTTTTTTGTATTTCTGCTTGGAGTTTCATGAATAACGTGATATTATAAATAGTATGTTTCGTTTTGTAAATATTATTATTATATAATTATTCACTCTTTATACCTACTATTCGTTCTTCCTACTTCTTGATATTTTCTAAGAACATATTTTTCTAATTCCGAATGGTTCCCCATTAGAGTCTTGGACACCTGTTCTTCGAATTAATTCACATACTTGACCACAGACTCAATAGTTATACATTATTTTCATTCTATTGAATTCTAGGTCTATACCCTATTTACCCCATTATTCCTATCCTATCCCTTTCCCCCTCCTCCTACTATGCACGCCCACGCCTATGGATTTGGCTATCTTGGCCACCATTTACTGGCGATGCAATATAATTTCTACTTATAATTTCATACCTCCTCTAATTTTCATTTGAAGTCTTACTCTCTCCGGATTCTACATAGGTTGCGGATGAATTACTTCATGGAAGAGGACTTACATACCAACGCCCAGGACAAATTCTTTTCTCTACCTTTGGGATCAATCAAAGATTTTCCGTGGCAATCTTACTTACCTGTCTCCCTACAAGCACTTACGGCTCATGCCCCTGCTTGGAGACACCCCAAAGCTTAATGATGATGGATCCCT
>NC_052138.2:9721292-9735241 GCF_016086655.4 Lepeophtheirus salmonis | reverse complement strand
ACAAATTTGTTAGTTCATAGGATATTTTTGTATGCATTTTATTTTGACCCTTATGGTAAAAGGTGTGTATAAAATGTAAAAACAACACAATGATATTTTTATGGTAAAAAAGTATTTTTAAATCAGTAATGAATATTTACTTAATTAAGAGTGTTAACTTTTCCAAATAAGTAGTAAAGAGTACCTTTTTTCTATAATTAATTATTTTTGAGGAAAAATGAGTTGATTATTATCATAATATATTTATAATGCAGCAAAAACTTTTTTTGTAAAAATATAATTAATCAAGTATATTATTTCTTACTTAACATTAAAAATGTATAATTTTTTATTCAGGCTACCGAAGCACAGGTAATTTTTTAACTATTTCATTTTATGTTGTAATTCACTTTATATTCTCGAATTAATGATTTTTCAAATAATTTTTTATTCTATCAAAAAAAGCTTCAATTTCACTTTGACTATATATATTTTTAAAAAAGAAAGAGAGTTATGTATTGTGATCGAACCGAGTAGATGAATCATTATAATTTTTTATATTTTGTTAAATTTGTAAATATATACCTGAATACAGACTTTAGCCTTTGATTGTTGACTAAATTTATTTGTAAACTTGTAATAGCTCTAATTTTTTTTGATTATTGTATACCTATATTACTATAAAGATATCTTTAAATTAACTAATTATTTCTGAGGTCAAAAATTAGGCTCAATGAAAAAATATTGAAGACCCTTTTGATTTGTCTTGCACCTGTAGTATAGTAATTTTAACTAGCATAAAAAATATTTTTTTAACAAGTATATTAATTCTTACTTAACATTAATTATGTACAATTTTTTATTCAGGCTACCGAGGAGAAGGTATTTTTTTTTTTTCATTTTTTCATTAGTTTTCTTTCTGTTATAATTAATTTTACGTTCTTGACTTAATAACTTGATCACGACTTTGATTGTAAAATAAATCTATTTTCAAATTTGTTTTTTAAGGGTTTTATACAACTCATAGTGGCACAAATTTTGATTTTGTAATCTGTCTCTATATAACAGAAGTATCAAAGCCTTTTTCATTAAATGTATAATTTAACAAATGTTTTTTAATAAAAAAATTTATTCGAAAAGAGTATATTTCGAGTTTGATTATCTATTTATATATTAAATTTTCATTTTTGATGAAAACCGAATTGATTGTTAATACAATACACTTATCATTTGCCAAAAGCTTTTTGTATACAATATGATTGTACCAGTATAGTGATTCTTACTCAACATTAATTAGGTATAATTTTTTCTTTAGGCTCCCGAAGAACAAGTAATTTTTCCATTTTATTACCATTCTCCAATATGTTCCATTTATCTTTATATTCTCGAGTAAATCATTTTTAAAATGATTGATTATGCTATCATAAAAAAAAATCTTTAATTTGTTTTTGATGATATATTTTCACATATCAGAAATAGTTTTTTGATCAAAACAGAATCAGTAAATTATTATAATATTTATATCGTTCATTAACAACTTTCTCAATAAAAAATTCCATAAAAAATTCTATTGATTATCACATATAATTAATTATAATTTTTGTTTTGTTTTAGACTACAACCGAATCGGTAATTTTGTTATTTATTCATTAAATAGTTATAAGTTATGAACCTTTGATTGCGTGGTTATTGAATTTTCGATTTTTTTTTATCAATACATTGCACAATATACAAAATAGCCTAATTTTTTTTCTGTTTTATATTTATATATAACAGTAGAATCAACATCTTAGTAACAGATTTATCATATAACAAAGGTTTACTGACTAATTAATTACCCTAAGTATTTTATTAAACATTACGTAACATTAATTATGGATACATAATTATTCCGCTTTGGTTATCAATAGTATGTATTTTTTAAACTTGTAATTTTTTTAGTACAAATTTGAAGTAGAAATAAGTTAGCTTTGAATTTAGTTATCCATTCATAAATAGATAAATAGAATATTGAATCGTAAAATTGGTTGCTTTTATTGGAATCAGTATCGATAAAATCAGTTGTAATTTTTGATTCTCCAATTCCGATTTTTATGAATTATTTTTATTACTTTCAATATATTTATAAAATATATGAAACATTTCTTTTACGATTCAGGAATAATTTACGATAAAATTAATGCTCAAAAATTGAGAACAAACAAATTGAATACACACTGAACGTAAACAAACTTGTTCTAGAAAAATGCAGTTGGTGCAGCAATTTTTATTTTAAAGAAATATTTGTAGTAAATGTAGTGCCTCTTGTCTCATATCTGGGCCGTACCGAACGTTTCTAAACGTCTATGATAAATTTGGAGAGAATAATTTTTACTTTTTTATAAATTAAATGGCTTCTTTTTTTTAAATAGTACTTATATAAAAAAAAATAATAAGAAAGTTTGAAATGTTTTAAAATATATTTAGAGGAAGCTCAATGGCCTTGTTACGGAACTTGGAATCAAAAGTCATTTTAATTTTTTCACTGATTAAAAAACACTCCTTCAAGTATCTTATGTATCCATAGGACTTGAATTAGACTACATAAAGATTTTAAAGGACTTGTGAGCAAAAACTAGGGACTCGACTTGGACTTGTAGTATTTGATATACATATATAGTATATTTAACATCTTTTGAAAATATAACCAAGCAAGTGTAATAATTTTTACATAACATTAATTACGTATAAATTTTTATTTAGGTAGAAGATCAGGTAATGTTTAATTTGTTAAATACCTTCCTTTTTGTTACAATTAACTTTATATTCTCGACTTAATAATTTAATCACAATTTTTATAGTTTATTAAATCCGTTTAAAATTTTTTGTATAAAGCGTTTTATACAACGTTAGTATCTCAAATTTTGCTTTGGTTATTTGTTAATATATAACAGAACTATCAAAGCCTTTTTCATTAAACTGATCATTTAACAAAGGGTTTTTAGTAAAAGTTTTAACTCAAGATGAGTTCATTTTGACTTCGTTTATCTATTTAAAAATGAACTTTACATTAATTAATTACTTTTCATTTCCGATGAAAACCAAATTTTCATTAAAATATATTTATCATTTGCCAAAAGCTTCTGTTAAAAGATGACTTAACCAGTATATTGGTTCTTACTTAACATTAATTAGGTATAATTTTTTCTTTAGGCTACGGAAGCACAGATAATTTTTTTAAACTATTTTCCTTTATGCTGCAATTAACTTCTCGAATTAATCATTTTCCAAATTATTTTTTATGCTATCAAAAAAATCTTTAATTTTACTTTGATGATATATTTTCAAATATCAAAAATAGTTTTTTGATCAAAACCGAATCAATAAATCATTATAATATTTATATTGTTCTGAATAACTTTCTCTATAAAAGTTTGTCTTAATAATTTTATTAATTATCACATATAATTAATCATATTTTTTTAATTTTGTTTTAGACTACAACCGAATCGGTAATTTTTTCATTTATTAATTAAATAATTATAAGTTAGGAACCTTTGATTGCTCGGTTATTGAATTTTTAATAATTTTTTTTATAAAGATATTGTACAATGTACAAAATAGCTTCAATTTTGTTTCAGTTATATTTTTATATTTAAAAGAAGTATCAATGTCTTAGTATTATATTTATTACATATATAACAAAGGTTTACTGACTAATATATTACCCTAAGTATTTCATTAAATATTACGAATATTAATTATGAATATTTTTTTCTTTAGGCTACAACTGAATTGGTAAATTTTCTATTATTTATTTTCTAGTAGTTATTCACCTTCCGTTATCAATTGTATCTATTTTTAAATTTGTAATATATGCAATTACAAAATAATAGATGGATCTTAATGAGATCACCATAATTTAGACCAATAATTAGAAAAAGTTATTTTTACCATAACAGTAAATTCCTTCTTTTTTCATAAAAAGAAAATTGACGGAAGGATTTTTTGATAAATTGATGGGAAATTTATCCACATAGAAGAGTTTTCTGAACATCACAGCTTTACTGTTCATACTTTATGAAGAAATATTGATTATTTTGTCATGGAATGGAAAATGAGATATTAATTTGTTAATTCATTATACAATAAACAGTTTATGATGAAATTAAAACAAATTTTTTAGTTCAAGGAATATTTTTGGACATATATTTTTTTTAACCTTATGGCAACGGGTGTGAATACAATGTATAAAGAAAACAATTGTATTTTGAATCTAAGAAAGTATTTTTAAATAAGTAACAATTTATTTACTTAACTATTGATTTTAACTTTTATAAATAAAAAGTACAGAGCTTAATTTTCTATTTATTAATTATTCTTATGATTTATACGGATAACTGGGTCGATTATAATTACAATATATTTATAATGTAGCAAAACTTTGTTCGTAAAAATATAATTAATTCTTACCTAACATTCATTTTGTATAATTTTTATTCAGGTGACCGAAGAGCAGGTAATTTTTTAACTGTTTTCCTTCATGTTACAATTCACTTTATATTCTTGAACTAATATTTTTTCAAACTATGTTTTACACTATAATAAAACCAGTCACTTGACTTTGGTTATTTATTTATAAATAAAAAATAGTTATGTATTTTGATTAAATCAAGTGCATGAATCATAATAATTCTTTTTTTATTGATCAATTCATTAACCTTCGATAGTCGACTAAATTTGTTCTTTTGAACATTTTGTCCAAACCAAAACTAAATATTTATATCGTTTATCAATTACTTTTTCAATATATATTTGCCTATGTAATTGTATTAATTATATTTTTTTATTTGTTTAGACTACAACTGAAGCGGTAAATTTTACATTTATTTATTAATTGATAATATATATTCATTAGTATGAAGTCATTAACCTTTGATTGTTGAGTTTATCAATTTTCAATTTTATTTTATTTAATATTTTGTACTTCTCAAAACTTATAATGTCTCTAATATTCACTTCAGCTATCTATTTTTACTAAATAACATAAACAAATTTGATTTTCGGGGGGAAAGCCAATTATATTAAGTAGGGAGTGGGGCTAGTTGGTGCACAGGTAAGTTAATACTAGTGGGCAATAAACACATATTAAATATTGCTGGGCAAGAAAAAACATATTTGTAGAAAACACGCAACCACTCATACACTATGACGTCTATTTTTAAAAGTGTGGTGGAAGTCAAACATCATTCGTAAACGCGTTACGGTATAAATTTGTATTTCTATAAACCTTGCCATTCACTATGTTATGAAATAGATATTAAAAGTGGCTTACTGTCTATAATAAGATCCCAATATTACATCTACAAGCTAGGTATATGTCAAATTAGCCCCACTTTCCCTTAAACTAAGTTAGCACTCTTCAATGTATTTTATTCAGTACCATAATCCCCCCTCCCTCCACTAATATTCATAGGTAGAATGTTCTGAGAGGGGGAAAAATACTTTATGAATAACGTCTCAGTGAAGTATCATTTTATAATCTTTTTTTTTTAATCTCTTCATTGAAATTTACTTATTTGATTGGTTCAAAAAAATCCAAATTTACGTAAATTTCTAAAAAAAGTCGATGAGGTAAATCCGGACTACCTTGTTTACAGACATGGCAAAGCAAAGTTTCACAGATAATTGTAATCTTTTAAATTGTAAATGAGTATTAAAGAGAATGATGAAATTCTGAGAAGAAAAACATTCTCCCCTTTGGCAGATCCTGCCAAAATGCTAACCTCAATGTTGTTCCGGAAAAGTTGTATGACATAAAGCCTTGTTCCATTGCAGAAGTGTGGAGGCTTAAGATTTCCTAGGAGGTTTAACTGATACTCAAACCTTAAGATATAGTTGGGTAGATGGAGCACCAATTGGGCTGACTAAGTTAAAAAAATTCAAACGGATAACAAAGGGTACCATATACTCTTGGATGAATGTGTTGTCATGGTTAAATCAAGTTAATTAAAGACTACATTAGGGGTAATAAGTTTTAGCTACAGTTAATTTATGAGAATATAAATTTAAGTCATATTTTGGAAATGGGTAAAAAATATTTGACGGATAGATCGAAACGAGTCACTTGTAAGGCTCAATCATATGTTAATTCACATTCATAGTCATGAATGTATTCTTTCAAACTTTAGAAATCTGATTACGAGGAGAATAACAGGTATTCTTAATGCTACTAAGAAAACTGCCCTGGGGAAAATTGCTCGTGGAAGATTGCCCTGGAGGAAAATTGCCAGTTAGGAAAGTTGCCCATATTTTGTTCAAACTTCATGATGAATAATTACACATTATAAATTCACTTATTTTCGACGCGCAATTTTCCCCAGGGCAGTTTTCCGCACACGATTCTTAATAAATGCGATATACACGTATGCAATACAGTTATTCTAAAACCTAATCAGCTCCAAAACTGTATTTATCAACTAAATACATTCGGCAAGGATCCAAAATAATTAATTTTGTGGATGGAAAAGAAAACAAATCGATTTGATTCTTCAGCAATACAAAAACAAATTCTTGAAAACAAGAAAGCTTTACTTGATATTGTTAAAAAGATAAAATTGGCAATTTTCTTCAGCATCCTTACGGATGAAACATGCGATGTTTCCAATACTGAACAACTTGTCTTTTGCATTAGATGAGCTGATTATACCTTAAACGGCAAATGAAAAATTGATTGGGCTACACCCGTTACCAAATACATCTTCCGAACCAATTATATATATTTTTTTAAATACATTCTCTCTACGAATAAATTTAAGTTTAGAAAATGCTCGCGGTCAATGTTATCATGGAGCTACATCTATGTCCGGTCATAAATCTGGAGTTGCTGCTACAAGAAAGTGATTGATACACACGTTTATGTACATGCTTTAAACTAACCTATTGTTAATGTTGTAAGAATATTAAGATTATTTCATAAACGTTCAGTACAGCTTATGAAATATGCAAACTCTTTAAAAAAATCACTTAATATAAATGCTAGGTTAGACACTATCAGAGACACTACGGCAAACAATTAATAGAGCGTTAATTAATTTTGTCCTACCAGGTGGACAATCTGAGGTGAAATTTTATAACTATTTTTGGAAAATTATAATGAATTGATGAAACTTTGGAAATGGTCTATCGATAATGTAAAAGATACTGAATTGAAAGCTAGAATTGAAGAAGTGATGTTCTTAATCTTACTATTTGAATTTTATTTTGTTGATCTCGTGGCAAAAGCCTTTTGAAGTAAACAGACAATTTGAGCAAGACACTCCAACAAACATTTTGCAATCGAAGCTTGGTATTTCTGAACCTAAACTTCAACGTAAAAGACATATAACATCATATTCAAAGAAAATTAAAAGTTTAGAGGATATTTTTAATTTTCATGATTAATAAAAAACACGTTTCCGTCAAATATATGACGAAGCTTTTGATCTCCTGGTTAATTTTATAAAACAGAGATTCAATCAACCAGATTATAAAATTTATATCGATCTCGAGGAAAGTCTCTTAAAATGAATCAAAGGAAAAAACAATATCTTCAGTCAATCTGCTAATTTTACCATAAATACATCAAAAAATATCTGGCTCAAGTGCAGCTAATCTGATTGCCTTCCATTACCTTGAAAATTGGATATGAGGCAAAAAAAAAAATCAATATTAGGGATTTAATCTCATTTTTTAGGAGATTGTATCATAGCAAAAGAATTGTTCTAACAAAAGTGGTTAAAATTGCAAAATTGATACTTTTCATGCCTGCTACAAATGCAATGTCTGAAAGATATTTATTTGCCTTGGAACAAGTAAAAACTTATCTATGCTCGACCACTAATATTTCATTGAGAAATATCAAAGTAGAATTAATATTTTTGCCCTTTACAATAAATAGATATTAATTTAGTGTATTTATTCTATAAAATTAAGCTCACGTTTATCTAGTTTCCTTGAAACTATTGATGTTAATTTAGTCTACAAATTATTTATCATAAAATGGCTTTAAAAATTCTTCTTGAGTAGAGCAAGTGTAAAATAACGCAGCAGGTAAAAATATTTTTCTTTGTTAATAAATTTGATTAGGTGATCCTAATTGAAATATTTGTCAGCCTTATTATTTAGGGGTTCTGCAAACCTCTTCCAAATTTGGTAAAATTTTACCGTAACCATTATTTTTAAAAAACTGTCCAAATTTTGTAAAAAAAAAATTTAAACCTTTTCTTCTCTAACAAAAGGTTATATGTTCAAATTTAGAGTATCTTCCAAAAATTAGAATAAGCTTTCCCCCTCTCCCAAAATCCTGTAAACGCCCCTGATTAATGGTGAGTCAATCGAAGTGATCACTTATCCCCCATATCTAAAACTGTGATTACGGCACTTGGACATAAAATTTACTTAATGAAAATGTTCTAGAACTTGTGAACAAAGACTTGTAACTTGGCTTGGACTTGCAGTATAAAGACTTTTAACTAGCTTTAAAAATATAATTAATCAAGTATATTCATTCGCAATTAATATTAATTATGTATAATTTTCTCTTTAGGCTACCGAAGAAGTGGTAATTTTTCATTTTTTTGACTTGATAATTTTATTACAACTTTGATTTTTGACTTAATCTTTCTATAATTTGCTTTCCAAGCATTTTATACAACTCATAGTATCTCAAATTTTGATTTGGTTATCTGTTTATATATAACAGAAGTATTAAAGCCTTTTTCATTAAATTGATCATTTAACAAAGGTTTTTTTTAAAATTTGTTACGCGAAAGGAGTTCATTTTGACTCCGATAATTATCTAATCATATATCAACATTCCAAAAATTAATTATTTTTTATTTCCGAGGAAAACCAGGCCGATCATTATTTCAATACTTTTATCATTTACCAAAAACTTTTTGTATAAAATATGATTTTACCCGTATAGTAATTTTTACTTAACATTAATTAGGTATAATTTTTTCTTTAGGCTGCCGAAGAATAGGTAATTTTTCCTTCGTTAACAAATGTCCTTTATATTACAATTAATTAAATATTATCGACATAATTTTTTTTTCTAACTATTATTTATACTATTAAAAAACTTTTAATTTAACTTTGATCACTTATTTATAACTAACAGAAATAGTTATGTTTTTTTTATTAAATCCTAGTAGAAGAATAATTACAATATTTATATCGTTCATAATGACATTCGAAATAAATATTTACAAATATATATTTTTTAACTTCCACATATTATTAATTATAATATTTTATTTTTTTAGACTTTAACTGAAGCGGTAAATTTCCCTTTATTCATTAAATAATTATATATTTATTAGTATGCAGACATTATCCTTTGATTGTTGAATTAATAAATTTTCCAATTTAGTTTTTTAAACATTTTGTAAAGTTCAGATCTCATAATAGCTCAAATTAAGCTTCGGTTATCCGTTATATAACAATTATCCGAAGCAGAGGTGTCTGCAAAATCATATTGAGGGAGGACTTGGTTGGTTTATTGAATTTTTGCGAAAAAAATTTCAAAAATTAAAATTTTCATTCATAACATAATTTGAACAAAAAACCATTTTTTAAAGAAAAATCTTTAAAAAAAATTGTTCCTGTGTTCTCCTGTAATTTTTTTCTTCTGGAGCTTTAATTTTTCAAAAATTTCCTTAATTGGGGGGGGGGGGACAACAGACTCTCCAAACCTTCCCCTGCATACACCTCTACTAAGTATTTATAAAATTAAGTTGTAATAGAACTATAATGAATCATTCATTTAATTTTGGACTGATTCTCAACAAAATAAGAGATTAAGTTCTTTATATTGTGAATTTTATTTAATCAAATGAAGGATAAATTAAACAAATTAGGATTTATTATCATAATAAACGTATATTATGTATAATTTAAAAAAACAATAGGAATTGAATTTAAATTGAATTATAATTTGTGTGACCTTTAATTAGATTTAAATTTTATTACTGGAAATATAATATCAGGAATTAAGTATCATTGTTAGAATGGAAAACAATAATTGATTTTTAATTATTATGAAATAAATTTATGAGAGCTGGTTTCACCTACTGTCAAACTAAAAATTTACAGAGTCTTTTTTCTTCTTATAGATTTGAATTTAATTTTGGCCTTTGTTTTATAAAAAAAAATATATATATTAAATGTTGTGGGTTTTTTCGATGTGCTCCCAATGCCTCTCTGAAACTGGTATTGGTTACATACCCTCATCTCCCCCCTCCCATATTTCTAAATTAAGTGATGGGTATCTATCTTTACACTGAGAATAAATAGATTTACGTCATAGAAAAGCTCTTTAGAAAGTTATTCAAAAAATTTAAAGGGTCGGATACTTTCTTTAGTTAAAGAAAAAGTTTAATTAAATAATAGAATAGTGGAGAACATATGATAAGTCTTGAGATCACTAGAAACCACTTGGTGCAGCTAATTCGGAGATATCATAATTTATCATCAAGTAAAGTGAAGTTCATCTTTATGAGTTTCATTGAACAATTTACATAAAAAATAACCTATGAAATATAAACTTACAACTATTCAATGGTATATGAAATTAGGACAAATATATTATATTTACCAAACAGTGAGTTTAAATAAAGTTCTTATTGAAAATATAATCTAGGAAATGTTTTTATATTAATTATCCCAAATACTAATTAATAATAATAAATGTATAATTTAAGAGTATTTATATCTGTACTATGTAGTTCTAAATCAGTGAATAGGTGTAGAAGAAGGCAAATGAGATAAATCAATTAATTTATTTGGGTAATTTTAAGAAAACAAAATATTTTGTATAAATTAGAAAGAAATTAAAAAAATCATAGCCTCAAAACTAAAATTGTTCTCATAAAATTTGATCATCTCCCATGCCTATGGATCAGAGTGTATTTAATATATATTCTGAATATTTAGTATTTATTAGTAATGTGAAAATCCTATACCGGTCTGAGACTAGTATAGGATTTTTAGGGGACCGAATTAATTCGGCCATTTATAAAAGTTGTGTCTTTACCGGTTTCAAAGAATAGTCGGTCCCAAAGAAAAAAATGATTTGGATCGGTCTTACAAATAAACGGTCTACGATCCAAATCGTTATGCAAAAATCACTTAAATTGAGCCCTCCAAAAAAAATATCTACACCAGTATTCAGTTTTCAGTTCTTTACTAGGCTCTGTGCTCTGTTTTGAAAGGCGCTATGTAATTTTGTCTTAAACTATTTTGCCTCAAAATATTTTTTCTTAAACCACTTATCCTTAGGACATTTTGCGTTAAAGCCATTTGGCCTCAAGTATATAATTCACCTTAGTATATAAATTTTTAGTTATTTTTTCGTTAAAATTTGTCGTTCCCTTGGAATTTGTTGATCCAACTATGTTTTATGTATTACTGTAACAAAATTAAATGGTTGTTTTATGTTGAAGAAATGATGGGATCATGCTACAAAAGCTCAATGTATACACCAACAAAATTTCACTATTTTAATATAATAAATATTACATATTTTTAATTAAAAAATTCAACGGGAATATCATTTTCAACCAAAAATAGACATTAACGACGTATACATATATAACATTTATTGATATATCAAGAAGAAATATCCTTGAGGTAATATGGTTTTAAGTAAAAAAAATGTCCTGAGGCAAAATTTCAAGGCCATTGTTTTGAAAGGGGGGAGACCATGGCCCCTCTGTTGCAGAGCCGCTGTTTAACCATTTTGTTTTGTAAAAAACTGTTTCTGTCGGCACATTTTATGAAACACTATTATTATATTATTAATTATTTATAGTTGATACTTGCATTACAAATATTTTATTTTATATTTCAGGTATTATAAGACAACATTCACTAATTAAATCTGTATTTATAAATATACTGTTGCGTTAAAATGCATGATACTCTATAGTGTAAACATGAAAATTTGTATGATGAATTAATAAATTATTCGATTTATGTAGTCTTTTCATTTATTTCATAATTTCATTCCCATTGCATTCAACTTTTGTTGAAAGTCATCTTAATTCTCTATTCATTGTGGATGTTACATTATTTCATAGCTTTTAACAAAATTTTATATTATGATATGTGCTGATTTAACAATCTCGAACAAAAATCAGGAAAAGGATAAAGGTTCACTTTTCCAGTCAATGTTAGCCTTTGTATCCAAATTTATGGGATGAATTGAGAGACTCAAAAATGTTAACTATAGTTTAAGGGAGGAGTGTCAAACATACGGCCCAAGGGCCGTAACCGTTATGCCTGGAGATTTGGTACAGCCCAGAAAATAAATCTGCATAATCAACATAAATTAATGAATTCACTGTAATTTTGGAGGATGAACTTTGGAAGGAACATGCCTTTTCTAAATTACCTGTCAACATTTGAATATCACTCTCATGAGGATTTAGGAACTCAACATCAATGTTCAATAAATTAATTAACTATTATTCTAAATGCTTACGATGTGATAAAACTATATATAAGTACAATTATTTCAGTATTCATTTATACTAAATGTTCCTTGACCATTGTAAGGCATATTACTTATTACTAATAAGTTATGTAATGTATTTCGTATTTCCTTCCCCCTTGTTCTTCTTCTTATCGTCTTGTATTTTCTTTTATTATGTATTAAAGTACTATATTTTACGTAGTATAAATAGTCATGTATTTAGAGTAGAGTAGAGTAAGTAATTAGAGTAGGTTTTTGTATTATAAAGAATACAGATGTTCCTTTAATAAGTGTTATATTATTCCTCCACGTGATTTCTTCTCCTCATGTCTCTCGGTCATCCTGGATCTCTCCACCTATAAATAAGTTTGTGTCTCCTCTCCCTCGTCAAGACACAACAAGTTATTAGTACGACAAATCCAATTAAAATTATTTTCTTCATATCAATTTTGAACTATGGTGTGATGCACCATCTAATGTATTCGTTTATGAGCTTCATTGATTTAAGCTTGTATTTTTAATTTGTTTTAATCGTTTAGTCTAACAATCTATATATTAAATGTTAATGTTTGTGCGTGTGTATGTGTATGTTTGTCATTCAATCACGTCCATGTTCCTGAAATTTTTCAGTTAGGTTCTTAAGGCTCAAGAAATGGCTCTGGTAACAATTTTTTGGTATTCAAGGCCATAACAGCCTTAAAATAGCATTTTTTTTACCACTTCACCTCTACAGCCTGAGGGCCAGGTTGTATTTTGGATATTAGAAGAGTTTTTTTATTCTCGGGAAGTGGAGTTGGAAGAATTTAACCTGCCTCTGGTACCTTCAGGTCAAATACACAACCCGTAGACGGGGTGTATTCTAGCATATTAGAAGAGGTTCTTGGTGCTTAAAAAATGCGGAGGCGGAGTAGTTTAAACTGCTTTGAGGATCAGTACTTCACCTTCACATTCTGAGAGCCAGGATGTGATTTGGAATATTAGGAGGGCTCCTTAATGCTCAGGGAATGGATGGCTGAGAAATTTAACTTGCATCGGGCCCAGTGATTCACATGCACAACCTATTGAATAGGGTACCGTGTAGAATATTAGAAGGGTTCCTTGGTTTTTGGTGCTTAAAAATCGGCGGCAGTGGAGTTTAAACTGCCTTTGGGGTCCAGCAATTCACCTATACAACCTAAGAGCCAGGATGTATTTTGGAATATAAGGAGGGTTCCTTGATCCTCAGGGAAGGTGCAGCAGATAAATTTAACTGCCTCGGGGCCCAGCAGTAACCAACACAACTTTTGGGCTAGGGTGGATTATAGAATATTAAAAGGGTTCCTTGATGCTCATAAACGAGGGGGCGGTGGAGTTTATACTGTCTTGTGTCCTGCATTTCACCTCGAAAATCTGAGCGCGTTGTGACAGGTCTATCATGCCGGTTTATATGTGTGTACATCCTCTTTGTGTTAAATTATATTCTTTGTAGTTAGTT
>NC_052138.2:9582922-9721192 GCF_016086655.4 Lepeophtheirus salmonis | reverse complement strand
CTGAATACAGATTTCCATTCACTCGTTACTACCCTCCTGGGAAATCTAATAGTTGATCCTGGCGACGAGCCTGTATATCTAATTACCCATAATATTAATAGGTATCTTTACATAACAACATTGGTGACGAGGATTGTATCGTCGGTCAACGCAACAGAGGGCAAGGGTGTATTTGGAGATATTAGAAGTGTTCCTTGATGCTCAGGAAAGCGGAAGCGCATAAATGTAACTTCCCTCGGGTCCGGCAGTTCACCTACACAACCTGTGGACCAGGATGTATTTTTTTATAGCATATTAGAAGGGTTCTATCCAAACATATTTCTTTATCATTTAATAGTTTTATGGTACGAATATAATATAAATTGCAACAAAATTGCATATGAAAATATTGTATTGCAATGAAATTACTGACAATGATATTGCTTAACAATGATATTACATACATACGTTTTTGTCTCACAATGATAATGTACACAGCGATAATACCACGCAATGTTATTACCCCAACTTTTTTATCTACAACCTTTTTACCACAATCATTTTACAGTGATGTTACTTTTTCTATGGTTATGTAAATACAACTTGCCTATAAGCTCAATATGAATAAGAGTATATTCATTATGGAAAAAGAATTATCACAAGTTTATTGATTATTATTTACATCTATTATTTTACTCTTTGCAAAATATTATAAGTATAACTTATCAAACTTAAAACTAATAAAAAAGAGAAAAAAATATCTAGAAAAGGACATATATTCCCGTTAAACATCATTTTTATGCAAATAAATATCGGAAATCCATTTTTTTTACAACTGTAAAAAAATAATAATAATAACGAAACTACAAGTGTCACCAATTTCTTTTTTCGCCCATAACTCTTTTGATTTTTAATAAACTTAGAAAACGTATTTATTTCTATAGACGCTTGTTAAGACACACGTCACTTTTTTAAGTTATAACTCAATCCTATATCTAGTCTCCTTCAGCTGAAAAAAAAAACAATTTTTGGTGTTTTGGGCAAAAAAATTAAGCCCCAAATCTCACCCATCTTCGGAAATAAGCATGGACATGTTCAAAAGAGGCACTAATGCAAAGTTTCAGCCTCCTAGGCCTAACGGCGTGGGCACTTATAAAGGATTCACACACAAAAACTGTTTTACTATTATATATAGAGAAGATCCAATTCTGAGAAATGATTTTTTAAAGGTTAAAAAATCAATTTAGTTTAAGGGTTAAAAAATAAGAATAACACCTAGTTTTATGAATTGTTTTTAAGTTAAAAGAATTTATTTGAAGAGTAAATAATTAAAGTTTCATGCATAAAATAATATTTGGTTCCTACAGGTCTACTCAAATTGTTACAGCTACGATAAATATTATAAAGTTCATATGAGTTTACGAAGTGGAATTTCTGATCAAAAGTGATCTTTTTCACCAGTTGAGTGATTGGAGCTTCTACTCCTCCTTCATATAGTATTGGAACTCATTGGTCTAGTTCAATAGCAATAATGGGTTGTTTATATTTTCATTGAGAAAACCATCAACAAAAGGTTAATTTATAAGAACTCCAATTTTTATCTATTAGTATTTGAACTTACATTTTTAAGAATAAAATATTTATATCGGAACATAAAAATTATAGCACAAAACCTCGAAAAATTTCTACCAAAAAAAATTGATATTGCTATTAGTTACAGATTTGTAATGGAACATCAAATACTACTAGAAATGAATATGGAATATGACATTTTTTTTTTACTTCAGAAAATAAAGTAAATTAACAAAAGATTAAATATGGAGCTCTAATTTTCACTCGTAAAGTGGGGTAGAGGAAGGCTTGTAAAAAATTATTTCAATTGAATTTGAGGCAATTAAGATACCTCTCTAAAAAGAAGAATTTTTTTTCAGAAGCATGCCCTCCATACATAAGAAAATGAGTTTGACTGTCACTTAACAACTGAGGATATTTGAAAATTGAATAATTTTTATTTTATTTTCATTTCCTACAAAATTTAATTTCTAATTTCTTTACTAGTTATTTTGCATAAATTAAATACATTATATAGAATATATATTTAAGAAGACGTATTTGTAAGTGTAACCGATTTACATACATATATGACTTAGTAAATATCTACGTGGTCTCATGGTGTATATATAAAGGGGTTTTAACCCATTCCAGGCGATATATTAATTAATTTAACACTAAATATACATATGAATTTTTGAATCTTCGTAGAACATTTATTTTTTAAGTTTTATATTAAATACTTAATATTTTGTAAAAGAGAAAATTATGAATGATTTACTGGGGTGCCTCGTTACTCAAGAGTCTAACTCTAATAAGAGAGGAAGAAATATTTACGGTTTGAAATCAAACTTTCTACATATAACATAGCAAATTAAAAAATAAACAAATTTAACACTCATGCACAAAAATATACTTACAGCCTTGAAGCTAATAATATATATATATATATAACATTTAGAATTGGGTTTAAGTGTTTTTAAGGTCTGAAGTCTTTTGTATGTCTGAACTGAATTTCATGAAAATAAACTTAAAAGTATTTTTTTTTTGTGTGTATGTAACCAATAAAAAGATGAGTAATTTATATAATGTAAGAAGTAATAGTAGTTGGAGCGAGGATAATGCATTAATTTAATAATTCATGGATGATGGATAATTGGTGTAATTTTGACTATTCTTATAAAGTTCAAATCCCCAAAATTAGTTTACCCATAAATACATAATAAATTTATAGCTACACATTTAATAGAATATTACTAAGTAATATTATAATAAAGTATCGAATAAAATACTATATAGATTTTAATATTACAAAAAATATATCTGTAATTCATTTTGAAAATGACAAAGAAATAATATGAGTTAGGGAACACATAAGAGATAAATAGCAGTTGGAATGATCGACTTGAATGGCTAAACTACCGGATGATTTTAGTCATTTTTTCGGTTTCTTTTCGAAAGAGAGGTTGCGTGATACATGGAAAGTAACAACGGGGTACATGAATGTGTATTTTTTTCCTCTTGATGATTAATTTATTAAATTTCCCATGAAAACTGACTATTTTTTTTCTTTATTTCTGATTCCACCTTTTTCATTCATTTATAATTATTTATCCATTTAATGAGGTTTTTTTTTTTTTAAATTGAATGAAGCTCTGTAATTATATGTTTATGTGGATAAATACATATTATTTGTACCCATGCACTTATTTGAATCATGATGTGTGTGAAAAGGCGTCCACAAGCGATGGCTGTAGGGCCGTAGCCCCTAAAAAAAAAAAAAAAAAAAAATTAAGGAATTTTTGTTTCTACTAGATTTTGTTTTTACGTAAAAAAGGGGTAAAAATATTTTTTTTGAAGGATTTATTTTCTGAAAAAATAGATTATTCGAGCAAATTATGCAGCATATCAAAAAAAAAAAATATTTATTAAAAACTTCAATTTTTTCCAATAGCTATGGATTTTGATTTTTTTTCCCCTAAAAATTTAATATTTGAAGCTTAATTTAAAGAAATTCCGATTCAGAAAAAAGATAAAAAAATAATATAAAATAATTAAAATTCATTTATCATGTTATTCTTTTAAGATTAAAGATTTTTTTCTTTTCCTTTAGACTTTTGCAATTTATAAATTATCAAGTGTAGTAAATTAAAATAAACCAACTCATGTTTAATTAAAAAATTAAATCACTTTCGTTTAGGAAACATTAAAATATTTTTTAAACGTGGTTTTCATCTTATTACCAACCGTAAAATTATAATTATTTTATTAATTAACTAGTTACATAATTTGGTTGTTTGTTTAATTTATGACAAATAATAAACTTGAGGGTTCATTTTTCAATGAACTGTAAGCGTTGCATGTGGTTTTTCAACTATATTAATTTTGGTAACCATAAGTTGCATTTTAATTCAATTGCTGTCAGATCCGATGCCAAAGGTATTACATTTAAATGCATTAGATATATACATTATGCATGTATATATTCACGTAATTACTCATAAAGGAGCCATTATTAAGGAATACCAAATGTTGCGTTTTGAACCACTATATTAATTAATTAATATGTAATAGGAATAAAAAAATCCATTATTTTCGGCACTAAGATCCTTTATGCTCCAATATTAACAGAAGCAACTATTCAAAAGGAACTATCAAGACCCTTGGCACACTAATCCCCCCCCCCTCTAATAAGTGACCCACCTACACCCCCCTCAACAAAGAAATTTTCCAGTCTGTATATCTATTACACTAGACCTTGAGAATTAAGAATCTATCATATATACATCTTATAAACTAACCTATTTATTAGAAACTTCTTAGACCTTGAGTATTTTTTCTAAATTAGCTACCCCCCATTCCAAAACTGATTTTATACCATCTCCCTATCCGATGTATAACTGATTCAGACCCCCATAACCCATGACCATACGCCTCCCATTGCTGTTGATTTAGCAAAATCTTCCATTTTCAAGAAACCTCATAATCTTCACATTGCTACTTAATTCACCATTTTATGTGGACTTATACTCGAACCCATATCTCAACAAAAATCTAAAATGGTTTTAACTGCAAAATTTATTTATTAGGAAGAAACTTTGAATTTTAAATTACTCATACATGGTTTGAATAAATTTTATAAATATAGTTTACACAGCTCTTGTAATTTACACTAAGTAGTTATTTAGAAACCAAGAAACATCAAATGCATCCCTATCAAGGATAAATTTATATTATTTATGATGAAAATAATGCAAAAACTGATATTTCATTCAATATTTTAATCATCAATGGAGAATTCATTTTCTTTTAAAATAAGAGCTGCTTAGAAAATTTTATATGTTCGTTGTCATGCTGAGTGGTCCATTAAAATCTGAACACCAACTTATTAATTACAAATATAATTTCTACAAATTAATACTATTGGTATAG
The DNA here is from genome assembly GCF_016086655.4 of Lepeophtheirus salmonis. Classification (NCBI taxonomy): domain Eukaryota; kingdom Metazoa; phylum Arthropoda; class Copepoda; order Siphonostomatoida; family Caligidae; genus Lepeophtheirus; species Lepeophtheirus salmonis. The sequence goes on along the minus strand of NC_052138.2, from coordinate 9,716,230 downwards.
TTCTCAACTCGCTTAATAATTAGGGTAGCCCCCATCGTTAATTATTGTTTCTAGGCTACCCTTGAAGATCTGGCACTCGCTGCAGATATATTCTTCTATCATGGCGTCCCAGTGGTGGCTGACAGCGGCTTTGAGGGCCTCAGTGTTTGGATAACGGACACTGTAGCCCTTCCCCTTTACATGCACCCAAGAGGTGTAGTTAAAGGAGGTAGTATTAGGGCTAAGGGGGGGGGGCAAAATTGTCAAAAAAGAGTGCATAGACTCATTCCATAGAGTCTTGCAACCCTGGATATGAGTTTATTTCATTACTGGTTTCAATTTAGCCTCTCTACCCTCAGAAGGCTCTTTCTACCCACTATTGTAATAGGTCTTTGAACTGTCTGGTTAGAAACCATGAGAACTCTTGTATTGGCGATCATGAACTTGAAAAGATTGACCAGGACTTTTTTTCTTTAACTCCCCCGTGTCCAGTTTGGCCTTTTTGATAGACCCCTTCTGTCCCTTCAACATTTCAAATTTGCTGACAGCGTAGACGGTTGTCTTGGAGACGCCCAACTGCTTGGAGTGCGCGAATTGATTTTCGTCGATCCTTTTAAATTATCATTTTCTCACTTTGTACGTAAGCTAAAGAACCCAAGTTTCTTTCGCTTTGTAATTAATTGTTAATGCTTTAATATATCGAAATATGAATCCATTTCAATCACTAAACCCTCATGAGTTATTGAATTAGCAAGTCATCAGATTTCAATGGACCACCCGGTATTTGAAAATACAAGGACCACTTGCCCACCTCTTATGTAAATGAGTATGATAATTGAGGGGTATAGAGCCTTTTAAAGTGTCGTCAGCTTTGTTCATGTCGGCCAATGGTCTAAACAATCAAAAGACATAAGAATAACAACACTTTTTTTCCTTCAAATTAAAGAAAATAGGAAACTATTGCTATGTATTTTTGACATTCTTCTCCAAGATACTCTAAACTGCAGAGTCTGGGGGGTTGGTGTCAAAGCTAGAGGATAACCTCATTGAGGGAGGGCAGAAGTCAACCATATTGTTGCTTCAAAAGTTTGGGCTCTTCTTGGTTGCAATGAACTTGTAACGAATTTTGTAGGCAGTCTGAATGGAAATGGCAATGGTGTCTCCAGCCTTTTTGACACTTAGAGGCTCTGTCTTTTGCTGGCATAATCAAGCGTCGTATTAAAAAATATTAAGATTAAAATTGTAATTAAATGCTACTTCAAATTATGAGTAACTATTCGATAACAATTAATTAAATATATTTTCTGCTATTATTACATATTTGTTTCAAAGTGTCCTACTTTTCTTGTTCCTAGTCGATCCAGAAAAAAATTAATTCTGCAAACCTAGCCATTTGATTTCATAAGACTATCACTGTTTATTTGGGATCAATTAGTACAAAATATAGAATATGTTAAGTCTTTTTTTTTAAAGTCATTTTTGGGAAATTTTTCCATTTTAATAAATAATATTATGAACAATCCTGATGCGATTTGCAATGTTAGTGAATGTTTTCGATATTTACATATCAAAATGAAATGATTATATAATTTAATTAGGTTTCCTTGAATGTTGTAGAAAAGATAACTTGTTTACGACTATGTCCAGTGAAGAATATTATTTGTCCCGCCGATATATTAAAAAAAAGAAACCGAAAATTAAACTGGTTAACCTGAACATTTGAAGGAGAACAGCTTAGCTGTCATATCATTTTATTAGATTAGCTGTGAGTTGCTCTGGGAGGGTTGGAATGGAAGTAAACACAAATCCCAGTCCTTATATAGGAAGACCATGGGCAAGAATTACTTCGATGAATATCCTTAATTCAAATCTGAGCCAAACGAAGACTCTTAAGTTTTAAATTGCACATATAACTCCCAACAAATACTCAGTGGCACGGTGCTTCTTTCATAAGCACAAGGAAATATTCAATCCAACTCCGTCAATGGTTTATAGGTAGTAATGGTTTTACTATGGTATTAACTTTTAAGTAAAATCCCATTATCTTACTTTGTGTTTATAAAGGATCAACAGCCTGTCAAATGTTCAAATCAAATGAAAACGTCCCAGCGTGGATCATTGGTGTTTTGTCCTATAATGGTAATGCTCTCAATAAAGGTATGGAGCGATTTGTCCCATGGATCAACAAAATGCTGTTTATCTATCGGATCCCAAGTCATTGACACATTTTTGTTGAATAACTTTCGTTGATACCTTTAATAATTCAAGGGTTAATTTCTATATTGTAAAATATAATGATAAATTATTTCTTCTTAATTTCAAAATTGTTATACTATGAAGAACACATCGATATCTTCCTTTGTCATCATATCGTCGAGACCAACAAAGTTCTAAACACCTTACGTATTTAAATTTCATGTCATATATATACCAGAGTTTGGATAAAACATATATGAAATTTTTAAATGTTCTAGTAAAAAATAGATCTTATGATAATTTGATATTATATAATTTTGCATGTTAAAATTTAAAAAAATGATTTCCATATAAAGCACTTTTTACATATATTTCAAAAAAAAAAAAAATTAATTGTGTTTGTTCAAAGACACTTTTCATTGTAATTATGTTAATTATGTCCTAGTCCAATAATAGACAATGACTCATGGTCGACTCTCACTATTCATTTGACCTATTTTTCTTATCTTTTTCTATTCCAACTTCTTGCATAGAAAATCTGTAAGTGACTAAAGGCTTAATAATTTATTATTAGCGTTCAAATATAATTCTAAATAGCGGGGCTCCCAATTAATTATTCGAAAAATATCACTAATATAATTTAAAGAAGAGTATCTTGTGAAAAAAGTTAATTTTTTCAGAATAAGTTCACCAAAAAAATGTTTCTAGGATCTTAATATGCTGATTCTACGGATATACGTCTGAGCATATATTTTAAAATTCATTCAAACCTCAGAAGCTCACCTTCTTCTTTTAATAATAACGAAGGACAATTAATATGAAACTCTTTAGTAGTTTTTCATTTAAAAAAATGATGAATTAATTAAATAAATAGTAGTATTTCAATTTTTAGACAGAGAGTAACCTTCAATTGATACATTGGAATATTTTGGATTTAAGAAATTAATGTAAATATTTTTAAACCATATAAATATAATTGACTAAAATTATCTGTATAAATCTTCTAAATTCACTTTATACTACATTTTATAACAGTATTTTTTATTAGAAAATATAGATGCCTTCTACTTGCGTAGTTATATTTTGTAAAACTGGAAACGATGTTAAAGAGCACAAAAGAAGCTTCTTTTCATCAATTTCCTTGCAAAAATGACGACCTTATAAACAAATCTAAATCTGATTCTATCATACCTCGAAATTAGATGCTAAGTCAATTTATTTTGATACTCATCTTAATTTTTGTAATAAATAGAATTACACTCATATATAGAATTGAAATTAAAAAAATCAATTATTCAAGAAATATTTATTAAACAATAACTATCAAACATAACCAACTACTACATAGTTCATCTTTTAAAAAGTGTATTATCAAAGTATAGGTAATAATCAGTATCTGTAAAGCTATTTACGAAGTAAATAATTTGAAATAACTTTACACTATTATTTGAAATAGTATCTACCTTATTATAAACTGTGAATATATTTTTTCATGATCTCCAATCATTGGGTTCAGTTTTGATCATATCAACTAATTTAAAATTTGGAGATCAAATTTGAAGGTTCCTATGAAGGAACCTTCTTGTAATGGATTACATTAGTTCTTGTTCTGAAATTTTGAATCTTTTTTGCTTTTTTGAAGTCAAAATAGGAAATATTATAAATGAAGATGTAATATTAAATATTTAAAGTTATATTTATGGTATACATGGATTGGCAGAAGAAATACAAGAAGACAGGATCTTGTTTATAGCAAAACAGTTGAAGTTGGCCACTCTGGATACAAAACATTGTCGATATTCTTCCAATGTGATATCAGTATCTTTCGGTTTGCAAAAAAATTCAAATCCACTGTAAAAAGAAATATCTAAGAGCTTGTGTAGGCCATGTCTGTCATATTTACAAAGATATCATCCACGATACAAATGAGGTCAAAAATATCTTTGACAACAAAAAAGTTTTTAAAGTCTAGATTCAATCAGCTCATAGTCAAGGAAGCTTAGGTTTCAATTTTATTTGATGAAGTTTAATCTACACAACCAGTATAACATATGAATGACAATTTTTTCATCTCAACGAGGCAATTTCGTGAGTCTAAAAAGAAAATCAACCGAAAATTTCTGGTGAAACTGATCAAGTTATCTATCTGTGAGATCAAATCTATATTATAGGGAAATGCTTCCTTTTGAAAACAAACTTTCACACATTGTAGATTCCTTATTGGAAGTCCTCCTGGGAATTGAAATATCTCTGAAAGACTTTAAAAGGTAAACAAGAAATGATATATTATGTAGCTGGATACATTTCAAAGTCTTTATCAAATAAATTAATTGTGTATCCTTGATTATAGCCGAAACTAATCCTCTTGACATAAATATGGATAGTGCCATTAATGAACTCAAAAAAAATGTATTACAAGAAAAAGATTCATTTTTAAGCTCAATATTGAGGGCAAGAATCACAAAGACATCGGATTTAGTTTATTTATCTTGTATAAAGCTACAAAATGAAATTTTTGATGTTAAATCTGCCTTCAAAATATTCATTAATGCAATGTTTCTTCAAAAATATTCACAAAATTATTAAGCACCATAGTTTGGTCTTTTCCTATTTCAAGTGTAAATTTAGTCATAGGTTTTCCTCTTATCGTCCAAGAATCACAGAAACATTAATAAATAAAATGATGAAAATTCTTATAAAATTAAAAAAATGATGAAATAAGGATAAAAGCTATAACACCAAGTTAAAACAAAAGAACACCAAATCAAAGGAATATAAAAAAAAACTTCAACCCATCGACTAATTTTCTATTCAGCATGTTATTTAACATGGTAAATATATATAATTGAATATGTTTGTTTTCAATAAGTACCCATTTGTGATCAATAAAAAAATAAAATAAAATATTTGGACTATATGAATTCAAAAATAAATTTCCTTATTTGACTATGTTTTGCAGTTTAAAATTAAATAATTAGAAGCTATTTAGAACAAACTAAACTATTTAAATAGTAATTTTAATGTGAAATAAATATATTATTAACATTCTTAAAATAACAATACACTTTGTTGAATTACATTCTATCTCGTTTTTCAGATCGTTTATTTTCCCAGATTTCACAGTACCTGGATTCTGAATCGACATCTAACTTTCTTGAAATATTGATGACGCAACGTCATTGTAAGTTTCTTAATAACTAAATGAAGTAAGTTGGCTAGTTACGGTGTCCATTATTGTAGATAAAGATTTCAGAAATAATAAATCTGAAATGTAATAATGATCTTAAAAAAATACCATAATCTAATTACCTTCAGCATTGGATTTTTTGTTTTCCCGTAAGCTTTAATTCTATACTATTAGAAAAAGTTGTAATATCGAATTGTTATAATTAGTAAATAATCAGTCAAGACGTTCTGGCTAATGAAATATAGTGATATGGGGCTTAACCCAAGTTAATGATGTGATCAACAGTAGAGGAAACGACAAAAGGAGTTGACATATGAACGTTGCGTTTTAAAAGGTTTTGGAGTCATGGCCAAAGGATGAAAATAAGGTTTGGAGTGAATGGGGTATGGAAAATGACACAAGGGAAGTAGTTGAAACCATCCCGCTGCCTCACTGGGGATATCCCTATAACTTTATTAGGTTATGGATGGAATATGATGTATCTCCGTATTCTTATGCTGATAACTAGAATTATGTTAATAAGATTTATATGCATTTTTCTATTTCATTTACATTTTTCTTCATTTCGACCCTTATTTTTCATTTTTAGGTAGAAAATGTGTATTGGTGCAATCGTTCCACAGCACTGATAACACACTTTCTAAATTTTCTTCTCTATATAATAAGTTAGTCTATTAAGTTATAATTTGATAGAAATATTTAAAACCCAATTAAACACTTTTTTACTGGATTTATTTTTATTTTTGGCCTTTTTCTCTTTATTATTTAACCTATTCGATTTTTTTTTCTGCATTTTTATTTGCATATATAGCTCCATTTTTCTGCATTATTTGTACACCAGCACTGATACGTGATAACTTTTCCTCGAAAACCTCAACGTCCTTGATAATTTATACAGATATCGTAAATATACTGCTATATGTATATAAATTAGGATAACTCGTGATCCTGAGATGTATCCAGCTACATAGAGTATAAAATCACTACATGTTGAATTTTAAGGTCAGAAAGGCCCATCCAAATTAATGTGGGATCAGTTTTGTTGTTTTTCATCTTCCTCTCATTAAAATCCTTCCTTGAGGAGGAAGAGGATGTCATCCACTACTATAATGCTTAGACTTGTTGTCTCGGAGTAAAATTTACCATCTTGCATCCCATATGACGACAATGAAGTAGATACTCATCCGTTTTAGGATTTAGGGAAGAAATAAGGACACCCGAAGACTTGCTTCTGCTCTGAAACATGTTTTTTTACTTTTTACAAGTCAGACGTGAAATTAATAGCATTATCAAAAGTCCTATGTATCACAAGAGTAATAAATAATAACCTTTGAATAGGGATTACGTAGATAGTCATTGTAGTGTGTGTACACTTTATCTTCTTTTCCCCTCTTCTTCTTCTTCTTCTTATGTTCTTATTATTATTATATATATTATTTGATATGATCTATGTAAAGTACTGTTTCTATCTTAAGTATAAACATCCGTTGTTCTTATATATTGTCAGAGTAGACTATTGAGTAGTCAATAATATGTATTAATGATAATATATACGTTTTCCTTATAAATATTACCTTGTATTATTCCTCCACGCCTTCTCTTCGTTTCTCTATGTCGTCGTACAAAAGGAGCAGTTTTTTCCAAAAAAAAGGTCAAAGTGGGTAGTTTTTGAGCGATTGAGTGATCGCACACAAATCCTAAGTCTAGTGATCAATCATATAGTATAATAATTCACGGAGAAGCGTGGTGCCTTTTGCTTGTATTTGGTACAAAACGGTCTTAAAATAGTGTATTAGTTGGATTTGAATAGAGACAGTTGATTCAGTTTTCAATTAACAATAATAATTTTATTGATAAATATCGCTATATCATATGGACAAATCAAGATTTTAGAAATCTTTTCTTCCTTTAATTTTTGCCTTCGATCATTATAGGTAGTTTTAAACAAACTAAAAGACGTCCACATTAGTAGTTGAAGTAAATTTGAAGTAGGCAAGACCTTCAGGAGTCTTATTAGAGGAGGCATCTCTTCATCAACCCCACTGATATTACGTCCAACCTTTTTCATAAATGGAAGATCAGGATTTGACAGTTTGGTGTAAAAGTATTTTTCATTTGTTGTAAGATTTAGTAAAATTATGCAACAGACAATTTTGCACCAAATTTATCCTTCTTCTAATTGGCTATTGTCAGAATCTTGCTCCCTCTCATATCCAAACATGTCATCATAACCCTGATTTTATTATATATACATATTTTACCACCAAACAAGAGCCTAATGAAGGGTGAGTTTCGCAGGTAGATCTTCCCTCGAAAAATATAAACAAAAGCTATTTTGAAATCTAACTGGAATCCAAAACTTTCTAAATTTATTTCATGCCAACTTAGATTTGTATGCACTATTTATATTATATTATTTATATTTTATTATATTTGTATGCACTGCAAATTGATAAAACGGATCAAAATGTGCTCATGGTTGACCTGAAGCATCAGAATTCATCCATAAACTTGTTTTATAAAAATGACTTTACATGGCATCAAAGTGACCCATAAGGCGTAAAAAGTCATACCACATTGAAATAAGTTTATCAATATATAAATCTTCAAAATTAATTAATTCTATTCAATTGATTGTGCAAGGGCTTCCACAGAAATTCTTGTTTTGTACTAGAATATTTTTCAGTTTGGAAGAAGAAAAATTATGAGAATTGATTGTGCAAGGGCTTTTTTTTCAAAAAATTTTTTTTCAAAAACACCCCCCCCCCCCAAATGTAATCCTACACATACCCCTGCTGAGCCGAAACCCGACACCTCGTAACCCAACTTAACCTGAAGCCCAATTTTTTCTACCTCGATCAACCCCTAATTTAAATGTATCTCATCAAATATTTCAACTGTTGCAGTAATTGGGAATGTTTACACCCGGTAAAACATATTGTATTTGAATTAAAAATCAAAATAATTATTCTAAATTATGTATATAAAAATGATTTCTCCTATATGAAAAAAAAAGACAAACAAACTTTGCTCCATTAATTAGTGATAGGACGATTAATCGGAATCCGAATCGTGTGGTTTTTTTTTTAAATCGAAAAAATAATGTTTAAATTGCGATACCAATTCTTATTTTTTATTGGTATTATTGAACTATTTCTTAGTTTTCTAGGTTATGAATACGAAAATAGCCGCTTGAATAACTTTGTATTTTTGAATTTTTCTACAAAAAAGGCAAAATTTGAATTTTTTTTCAAACCATTTTACATTACAAATCTAATTTTTGAAATTTTTTTAGAACAGCTGTAGAATTTTCGAATTTTTTTTCTAAAAAATGTAATATTTGATATTTTTTCCAAAGAATTGTTTATTTGAATTTTTTTCAAAATATTATTTATTTGAAATTTTTTCCAAAAATTTTATTTTTGTGAACAGCTCTGGAAATTTTTCCTCAAGATATTTAATTTTTTTGTGAATATATGGATTTTTAATATTTTTTGAGAATAGTTGACGATTTAAAAAAAAATTGAATATTTGTAATTTTTTTTTCGAAAAATTAAATATTGGAAATATTTTTCCAAATAATTAAATTTTTCAAAAAATAATCCCAAAAACAAAGCTTCCTCTAAAATATAATCCTGTAGACGTCCCTGATAGCTAAATGGATTTTTTTTAAATATTAAAGAATTGGAATCGGCATTGGGAATTTTTACTGGAATCGTCCTTTCTCTAATATTTTTCATAGAAGATAATTAAGAAGAATAGGAAATACAAGAAAAAAGGCTTTATACTGAGCGTTACAATATCTCATTTTTCTCCGCATTGAGTGTATTTTGAGTTTTGATTAAATTATATCAATAGTTAGCGAAATAATAAATAATTCTTAATATCTTTTATCAGCTTGTCTAAGAGATGACGTGGCTTAGTTATTTGCCTCCAAAAATTTGCAAATAGAGATACTTATCCTGATTAACCAAATATCAGGAAACAAAAAAAATCGCAAAAAGAATGTGAAATAATTGCCAAAAATTCTATCAAATGTCAACTCTCAGATGGCATTGAGGTAAATATGAATATTTTGATATTGTTTGTCGCTTAATAATTATGATTGATGGTCCCTACAGAAATACATTTTTTTTTACGTTTCCATAGTATTATTGGTTAAGAAAATAATCATAATTTCATTTGTGTCTTATGAAGGACTGGGGGTAGCAACAAGCATTGTTTGGAGTAATTAGGCGTCGACAAAAAAGAAAATTTGCTTTATTCATAGCTCAAGATACTCCATAAGAAATTATTATTTCTTTTGAAAAAATTTCAAAAATTTAAATTTTTTATCTGCTGGATAATTTGAATCAAATGACTGTTTTTTTTAAAAAATCCTTCAAAAAAAATTTTTACCCCTAATTTGGTGTAAAATTATTTCATCATGAAAAAAAAAATAAAATAGATAAATAGTCTAAAGCAAAAAATCCTTCATTTCGGGAATATATCTACGAACGCCCCTGGTCGTATCTAATTACGTTTTTGTGGAGCACCATCTTCTGTGAAATACTTGAACTTAAAATGATCCGGAAGAGACTTAAAATATGTACATTAATTATTATTTAAATTTTGATGCCACCATTTAAATTGTATTATTTTTATTTGGTAATCATGTCGTGACCTATCCCTTGTTTCCCACAAACCCAACTTTAAAAACCACTAATTTATCGTAGATTTTACTAATTCAGGAGGTGGATTCCTCAATGTTAAGAGAAGGTGAGAGGCATAAAATACTTGGAGTTTGTGTCTTGGTTAGCGATTTAATTCGCAGAAGCCCTATAATATTCTTCTTATGTGTTAAAAATTGCATCCTACGACGAGTGAGGGAAGGATATTGAAAAATAATTTGATCTATAATCTCATAACAGCTACTACGTTTATAAATTGAAGTCTTTAAAATTACTAGAAAATGTCTTATAAGTCCTTGATGAAAATAAATCAAAATAATTTCGGCCCAAAAATTAGCAACCGGCGAAACTTTAATAAAAATTAGTGATGCCAAATCTTTAACATTTTAAAAATAGTTAAAAAACACCATATTGCTATCAGGGGCGTCCACAGTATTATATATTACGGGGGCTTGGTTTTAAGATTTTTTTTGAAAAAAAAGTCCAAAAATTAATTTATTTTTCCAAAAAATTGGAAAATTATATATATTTCAACAAATTTTCAAAAATGATTTTTTTATACAATTAAATATGTAAAACTTTTTCAAAAATCCACAACTATTTTATAAAAAATTTCAAAAACCAATGGGTATTCTCAAAAAGTAAATTTAAAAAAAAAAAATTAAAAACTCCTATTAAACACAAAAAATTAATTATTTTTTAAAAATAAAATTTCCAAAATCTACAACTGTTTATAAAAAAATTTGAAAAATTAAATATTTTGGAAAAAAATTACAAAAGTTAAATTTCAAATATTAAATTTCAAAAAATCAAATATTAAATTTTTTGAAAAGAAAATTCAATATTACATTTTTTGGAGAAAAATTCAAAACTACATAATTATATGAAGAAAATTAATTTTTTAGAAAATAAAATAAAATTTCAAATATTAAATTTTTCTATAAAAAAGTAAAAATTCCTTAATTGAGGTAATTTTTTTCATAACTTAGAAAAGTAAAAAAAAATTTAAGTACCATTAATAAGAAGAATCGTAATTGCAAATTAAGCATTATTTTACCAATCCCCATTCCAGAAAAAAACAACCCATTCTCAGATTCGATTAATCGTCCCATCACTACCAAAAATAAATTAAATTTATGTTGGATTAGGAAATCCCTTGGGACCACTGTGCCCAGAACTCAAAATATGAGATGAGGCTTACTGATTAAAATCAAGCCGGTCCAATAATAATTTGAAGTAATTCTTTTCTTCTTTTAATTTGAAAATTGACTTATCATTTGAGTTGAGTAGAAAAATCCTCAACCCAAGTCAATAATTTTTCGATTCGATACAACACCAGTTATTTTATGTAGATGCAAGTATGTATTTAATTTGCAGAGGCTCTCTTTTTTCCGTCTTAACATGATAACAACTACATAACATAATTTCAACCTTGAAGCCGGATGTGTTTATTTCATTTCTTTTTGTATAAATCTATTTTGAAAAACCTTTTTGGTCATGGTTTTTTTTTATCATTAGATTCATAAAGTGTATTAGTTGAAATGTTAAAAAAAAAAAAGATTTATTGTTTAGTATTTTGTAATAAATAAACATATGTTCCCTTAATGAGTATGCTTACTGACGGATTCTATACATGCAACGATTATACTTCATCACCTTCTTTTTTTTATAATTTGAACATGTCTATTTTACAATCCCATAAAAGTTAAGTAAAGCGAAAAAATAAATTATCCTTTAAATATATTATATTTATTATACCTAGTAGGTATAATTTCTCTCAAAATGTTTTTGAAGCCCCTTGTGATGTTACCCCAATCTATCTGGATCGGTCATACTGTGTTTTTTCCGAGAACGATATTTAATTTCATGATTGAATAAAATCTATTATTTACTTATATGCAAAATAATAAAATTTGAGTTCCTATAGCCTCACCTATAGAGCAGCCTGGTATATCCGTTAAACGAATTACCCAGACTGTTTGTGGTATTGTTATATATTTAATATATATACCGAGTGGTCCATTCAAATCGGAACAGATTGAATCTCAAACTTCAACAGGACATAATTTATTAATTAACAATAGAATTTCAACAAAATTAATACAACAAATCGATATGTGCCTGAGCTCTTTTAATCATGATTGTTGCAACAATGATGGCTTCTAGGCGCAGAAAGCCTGGTACCCACTGTAGATGCAGAACTCTATCATGGCACTCCAGTGCTGGCTGAAATTGGCTTTGAGGGCCTCTGTGTTTGGATGACGGACACTGCAAGCATTTCCCTCAGGATGTACCCAAAAGGCTTAGTCGAAGGTGTTGGCATCAAGGCTGTAGAGAGGTCAAAAGTGTCAAAAAAGTGTTCCAAAGAGTCTTGCAACAGAGGAGATTGGTTTTTTTTTTCATTAATGGTGTCAAAAATGGCCTTTCTACCCTCGCATGGATCTTTCCACCCACTTTTATGTTCGCTCTGAGGACAATCTGTTGTGAAACCCCGAGATCTCTTGCCTGGGCCATTTTGAACCTGTGGAGATTGGCCTGGGTTGCTTTCTTTAACTGTTCCGGGTCCATTTTGGCCTTTTTAAAAGAGTTCTTCTTCCTCTCCAACGTTTCGTACTTGCTGACGTAGTAGAAGGTGGTCCTGGAGACACCCAACTGCTTGTAGTGTAGTAATTTGTAAGTTAATTAGTAAGTTTTCATATTTCAATGGACCACAAGATAAATATATATATGTATATTAAACAGGGTGCGATAACAGAACTTCCTTTTTTATAAGGCTGTGGAAGTAGTAGCGGGGTAAGCGGGGTTTCATTCCAAAATGAGATTTGAGCATGTTTTTGGAAATCCAATCAGTCGTTATCATTCGTTGGAGTAGTAAGGAACGTGTGTTAGCCGTCAAAAATAAATATTCCCAAAATGGATTGATCTAATCTACTATAATATAATATTATAGTTGTATGACTGCTGATAAAAAGCCTCGGATATTTATTTCAAAAATGGAGACAGATACATACTTTAGCCGTAAAATAAAAGTTGTTCAGAATTCTGAGTTGCGTACCTAAGTTTAGTGCTGATCAGACCAGATTCCTGGGCTCTGGAAGGCAAGTTTGTTTTTTAGCATATAAGTGATTTTTTTGATAAAACAAGATCGATTCCCCGTTTTTAAAAGTTTTTTTTAAGTTATGGGTTGTCAATTTGAAAATACATTTAAGCAATAAAAATTCCAATAAACGAATTATTTTACTAATGCAAAAGGGAGAAAGTATATTGAATACGAATTAAAATGGAAATTAGGAACAGGATTAGCGAGTTTGTCTTAGTAATTATCTTCGTTATGGCACTTATTACTGTGTTGTCTATCAACAAGTTTTACAATATCCTGTATCCTGTAATGTGTATCTTTTTGTAGAAACCTCTCAATGAAAACTTATTTAAAGAGAGAAAAAAATGAAATAATCACTCGTTATTGAAATACCGAAGTTTGGTTTATTCATTGAATGGACAATGGATGACGACATTTATCTGATATCATTATCAATACTGTGTAAAGAATACTTTAAATGCGTGCTATCATTATTTCACTTTTCTGCTTTATAAATTTTTTTTTATATTGGCTCTTGGAAAAAGAAAGATATCTTAACACAACCTGTATTTCAAATGTTATTGTACTGATTAAGGAAAGTATATCCAAATATGGACAAAAATCAATCAATGATGAATGTCATTATTTAGGATATATAAATTACATTCTATTTCCCAAATATCATTAATTTGTTGTAAAATCTCAAATATGTACTATATTCAATACCTCCATTACCAAAACTGTAAGAACTTTCTTGACTGTCAGTTCCTCTCTTTATGGTTCATCTTCATGCTTTACAATCATTCAATTAAAGCCAAATATGCCTCGTCCTGTTAAATAACTTGTTGCCAACGAGAATCTAACTTCATAATACCCTTTTTGTAGAAACACTTGTCTCTATTGGAAAAAAAACTTGGACAACCAATTTTCCGAGGCCTCTATTTAGGTCTAGTTTGTCCCCCCCAAGTGCGTTGGCCATAGACTGGAGCAGGTGGTAGTCACTTTGTATAAGGATCATGACTATAGGGTGGCTGCATAAAGAACTTACCATCCGAGCTCCCGGAGCTTCTGGTGCCCCTGGTGTTGTGTTGACCATGTCTTATTGTCTCCTATTCACCAATGCTGGCAGTTTCTGTTCAATGGCCAGTCTCAAACTGTCGAATTGTTCCTAGTAGATTACATAATTAAGAGGGGCGATCGCTCAAACCACTGTTGTGCAACACGAAACGAAAGAGTATAGACCCCGTGTACATAGCAATTTTTCTTGGTCACTTTCGACGCGTTTTCCCCTTTCAGGCAGTAAAAATGTAAACTTCTTCCTTCGACGCACGATAATTGACGACTCAAACGACCAAGTGCAATACTCTCTAAAAAGAGTTTTGTAGCATATACTTCAGCTTTACAATCTTTTTTCATGATAATAAACACTGTATACAAATTGAATGCCATATCCACACACCAGTAATATTTCATTAATACGAGTACATTGTCATTTCTTAGATCAAATTAAGTTTAACACATTATGCATTTACACAATATAAATCAAAAATTGACGTGCTGTTCTTTGGTCAATTAAGTACAATGTACGTAATTTATAAAAACCTTGTTAAGGACTACTAATTGAGTTCCAAATTTTACGGACACTTACAAAGGATAAATAAATATAATTAATGTAGGCGTTTCGTAAAAGACCAACAAATTGAGTTTGGGTTGCTTGTCAAATATTCTTGTTCATATGTAAAGGGTGTCTCATTATTTTTCTTTCACTAGGCTTATCTTTGCTAAATAAATATTCTTTGAAGGTGAGCTGTTTTGAAAGATTACGCAGGGATTGATAAGATTTTCACAGAGACTGCAATGACAATTTTTGCAGTCTATTCTCAGCTTTTGAGGCTGTCCTGGTGGAGGCTTGTCTTCAAGGCTCTGTCCTTTTCTGTGGCAGTTTTACCAACTGCTTTGTTAGTATAGTCACAGTAATTCCTGTCAATGGAGGGTAAACAACACATTCACAAGTAACTTTTCTAGAAAAATGACATTATTTTCAGCAAAAAAAAAAAAAAAATGCAAAGATGGATGAGATTTTATGATAAGCTTTACGATGGTAATTTTTGCCTATTTCATCAGCTTTTCATTGTCTTCAAGGTCATGTTGTTATTTGTGGCGGTTTTACCGTAGAAAAAACGGAACGTTTGAATACCTCCAATTGTTTTCCTATTGCAGTCACACTAATTTATATTAGTGATGAAAATCGTGTACATTTTAAGGATGTTAAAATAAAAGAAGCCGAAAATCAACATATCAATCCTGACGATTTCAAGGAGAGCAGATTAACTGTATGATGTTTCATTAGATCAGCTGTGACAAAGGGGTGGAAGGAAATAAACAAAAACATCCTCATTTATAATCTGAGTCTAACAAGGACTTACAGTTATAACTATAACAATTAAAAAACTATTTATTCTTCAGATTACAAATTCCAAAAAAAACAGACCAGCTAAAAAATTACTTGATCTATATCACAAGTAATTTCTTACAGTAGAAGGCCAACAGTACGTTCACGAGTAGATTGCCTATGATTCATGACACTGAGTTCAGAACAAAGTACAATGAAGAGTATTGAAAACAAATTCGATGTCAAATTCATCATCACACGAACTTGATTTTATTTTAACTTGTTGGCAGTAAAGTGCTACTTCCCATGCCAAGTATAGTCAATGCAGCACTGCTCTGTAACCTAGGTAGCCTATCTTTTTAGAAACACCACAGTGAGATACAATTGCTGAGATACCCATTATATTTTGATATTATTAAGCAAAGGATTACAACGCCTCCTAGCAGGATGAATATCCTTGAAAAAATAATAGGGTGGATAATAGTTATTAGTTTTCTTTCCCATAAATGTATATTTATGACTTGTTTTCTAGACACTTAATAAAATGATCATCGTCTTCAGGTTTTTTCCCTAACTTTTTTTTTACCCAAATTTATTCACATAAAATATTCAATACAAAAACAATACTAAAATCATCCAACAATACCTCAACTAAATTTTTTTTTTATCAGATCACTATTTAAAATAAAAAGAACTATAACGAAATAAAAAATTCAATAGTGTTCTGAATTTCCAATTGCCAAGTCACAGAAACTGCACGATTTGTTCTCCGGGGCGGATTTGTTAAGTACAGTGAGAATGTAGTCATACGATATCGGAAACACTTTTTTGTTCATACGAATTAAAAGGGCTACCCAATACTGATTTCGGATCCCTGGTAAAGTTCAAGATCCCCAGTCTACTGCAGCACCCCTGTAAAATTGATAGACCACTGAGCAAATTCTGAGATTTTGCCATTTTTAATACGTGTCTTATTGTTCTTGAGGTCATTGTACCAGTTAAAAAAGAGACTGGGGTCGGTGGGTAGATGAATGCCATGTAGCGTCCATGGTGTCAGTCTTAAAATGGTATCGGTCTCATTTTCAAAAGGGGAAAAAGGGTTGTGGAAAAGGAGGGGGAAAAAAAAGAAAAGGGAGGGAGAAAAAAAGAAAGAAAAAAGGAGGAAAAAAAAAACCAGAAAAGCATTTGCTTCTTGATAATTCTTCATGTCTTTTAGTTCTATAATTTAGTGTTGTATGAAAAATGTGTTAAAGATAATAACATTTTAGTTTTTGATTGTATCTGCAATAAAACTGAGTCATATTTAACTGAGTGGTTCTTTTTGTAATTTGAACACATACACTCACACGCACAGATAGCAAGTGATCAAATAAAAGTATTTAATCACCCTGTATCTGTATTGTCAGATTTAAATGGTAGTTGGCTTTGGTAGCTGTGACATCCCTAAAGTCAAAGCTCCGGTACGTCATGATGGGTAGACCTCCACACCAAAAAAACGATATTCTCCCATTGTTGTCGATCCTGCCTCAACAAAAACTTCCATCTTCAATTTGAGGTGGGGATTCAAATTCAGAGGTTCATCCCTCCCCATGTGCTGTAAGAGGGCAACCGGGGTTCTACCCCACGATTCCGACATAAGATTCCAATGATACACAATAACTGAGATACCCTTTATATTTTGATATTATTAAGCAAAGGATTACAATACCTCATTGCAGGATTCATATCCTTGAAAGAAATAAGGTTACTAGGGGGCATAAAAGTTAATAGTCTTTTTTCATATATAACTTTAAGTATAAATGAATCAACATATTTATGACTAGTTTCCTGGACACTTAGTACAATGATCATCAGGGTTTTTTTAACTCACTTTTATTTGCTAAATCTCCTGCCTCAAGGTTTATCTTACAATATACATTGAAAATATGTATATATATATTTTAAATTAATGGTAACTTTTATTAAAAGGAGTATTTATCCATAAATTATGATTATGTTGATTTTTACGATTTAAAAAAATCTTTTTTTATATTGCTTCTTGTATTATTTAGTACCAGGCTCACACAAAACGACTAAAAAATCTGCAAATTCATCTAGATCTTTGTATTTTTACCCCATAAATATAACAACAAAGACCCAATTTACTATTGTTTGCTGAATTGATTGGATTACCTACCTTTAATTTTAAAAGTTATATGTTTACGGATATCACGCATAAAACACTACTTATTTATGTTTTTCTACTTAATTATATTCACATTCAAGGTTAGTGGCCCAATTTTAAGCTTTAGTAACATAAAAGTAAGTAAATATTCACCTCAACCATGGTCTTGGGCATTGTCGCCAATACAGTCAAAGTCTGCCCTCCAATTTCTGTGAAGAGGAGGAAGTGGCTGAATGCAGATACTTACATCGAACTTCTGAAATGACACCTTGGGCCAGATAAATGTTTGGGGACATCTCTTTTTTTCTTTGAGGAAGGAGCTCCGAGCCATTGCACAGCTAAGACCCAGGCCTCCCCGAAAGATGACTTTTCTGACTTTTGAAACCTCAACATGTGGCCGTCCTCCTCTCCAGACACGGACCCTTGGACTATTTTACCTAGGCGTGTCTGGAGAGAGGGAGTGTGCTACTCCTCACAGGAGTGTCCAGTCTCTAGAGGCTTCCATCAAGAAGGAGTGGTCCAAGCTTGGTTCTGTCTACAAAGCAAATACATCCAAGGGATTTAAGCCTTTTATTGAGGCAATTATTAGAGCTGAGTGCTCAGATATTAAACAAAAGTTGTGTCAATCAATATTTTCAAATGATTTTATGAAATCACTCCAGTGCTTGTATGGAATCACCCTTTACTTCTATAAAGACTGAGGAGCTCTATAAGTAAAAATATAATTAGATATAAAATACAGTGAGGATCGAATATCAATGAATTTGAAGCTAAGAGTAAACAACAAGTTTTAGTCATTTCTATACTTACAATCATGGATAGTTTCAAATCAAATCCTGAAATTATGGGGATTGAAAGACTTGCTTCTCTCTTTCTTCTCTATCATCATTGATGTCTATAAGCTCATTGTTCTTCCCATATGCTCTATCTTCACGTTTTCGGAATTTTTTAACCCTGCACTTTAGCTTCTTCTATTTTTTTATCAGTAAATCCTTGTCATTTGGGTATGTCTACTCATGGTCACTTACAATATGAGACTCGTAATGCCTCTTTTCCAAGGCAACACAACCTCTCTATTTACTTCTCGAACATTATTTCCCCTCTTTTTGTCCCTCTCTCTTCTCTCTGGTCCTTTCTTTGACAAATTAACAATCTAAGAAACTAAAAGGAAGAACATAGAAAAATAGTTAATAAAATTCACTTAGCCATTATAAAATTGTTTCATATACAAATAGAACCTAAATTAGGTATTGTTAAGATAAATATAGAATTTATTATAATTTGATTGAATGTTGCAGGAGCATACTGAAAAGTATTGGCGAATAAAATGTATGTTCAAAGGAGTAAAGCGCATTTGTGACGTTTTTTATGAGGTAATATTTCTATCTATTTCTAGATAGTCCTTATTAGATAATTAAGTATATTCCAATTAATGGCCTTTTTCAATAAATAAAAAAAATGCAATAATAAGCCTACAAATTCCGACGGACATCCCATTGTTTCAACTCTAATAGTACATGGGGCTCAACCCTCCCCCTCCCTCCATGTCACTGGCCCTGGTATTTCCTTCTTCTTGAGTCAATCGAACTTTTATAACTTAATTGGAGTATTCATGATAGTTAAAATATTACAAAAGCATTCATTAATTATTTATTACGGAATGCACTTGAAATAATTGAAGGAATTTCGAGCATTTTTCTAATTTTCTGAAGTAGCACTCCCTCCCTTCAAAACCACATATGATAGCAGATAAAAAAATCATTCTGTTGTTTAACAACAAATAACCTAGCGTTTGTCAATATTAAAAAAAAAAATATGCCTTCTTACAGAGTTTATTTAGAAATACATAGTTTCCCAGCCATATGCAAATATCCTGAGGATTTTATTTATAAATTAGCATGATTTTTTGTGAAAACGATAAAATTGTAATATAATTTTTTTTTTTTTTTAAATATTCGAAACAGACATCCTTTGCCCAGATGCCATAGTGGAGACGACTTAGACAAAGGCAGCAGGAATAAAGTTGTTCACCGTTGAGGAGATCCAAAGCAACCGCGTTTTAGGCACCATTGACAACATCCTCAAGGAATAATATCTTGTTTTTTTATAGCTAAGGTTCTATATCTGTAGGACGCAGAGGTCCTTTATTTCTATATTTGACGAGGAAATCCGAGCACTAGTACATAGAAGTTCAATATGTAATTCCATAAAAAGTTAAAAAAAAAAAAATGGAATGTGGAATTACTTCCCTTGACATTTGTTGAACAGAAGAAATTTCAATCTAGTTGTAAACAGATTCTGCATTGAAACCCCCTTGGTTGATGGGATAGAGAATATGAAGGCAAATTTGTAAGCAATTTATAAGATGGATAACAACTTGATGTTTAAACTGTTGAGAATCCTTGTTTTAACCTCTGTTTTAAGAAGGAGTTATTATTGGAGAGTAGAATTCATCCACGGGAGAAAATTTTGGGGGCAACCACATGAACTGATTTAAGCAACGACGATATTCTAGGCGGTGATTTTCTGACTATTCAATAATAGTGATGATTTATACCGTCCTGTTTTTGTTCTTTTTTGTTTGAGTTGTCAAACTTAAGAGTAAATTTTCTTATCCTGCGCTGTTGTTATTATTATTTAATTCCTGAGGAGTTAACTTACTTTTCTACTACATTCAATTGTATTCAAAACCTGATTGAACATTTATGTGTCCTCATAAAAGACACATTTGAGAATCAGTTGCGGAGTTATAATTGTAAGTCCTTGTTGGACAGTAATTATTGCCAATGTCCTTTTTATTTTATTTTCTCACTCTAACCTCGTCACAGCTACTTGTAGCTGATTCAATGAAACGTCATAACAGCTTAGCTGCTCACTTCCAGAACATTCTTCAAATTGTCAGGATTACCATGTTGATTTTTTTAGAAGCCCAAAATACACCCTATTTCATTCATAAACCACGTAGTGCAGCAACCTTTTTTGCCATTTTAAAAAAAAAATGGCAAACCATTTATCATTTTTATTATTTCTGGAATGATCATTTATAGAAAAAGGACAATCCTATTCCCTATGAGGGTCATTTATGCCATCTTTGCAGTCTACATGGAAACTCTTTCCCCCTCTAAGTGGCCTAGTGGTATTTGAATGCCCCTCTAATGAGTTGATTTAAATTCAAAGAACAAAGACTTAGTTACTACACACGTATATCTAACGACCCCCATCATGTTATTAATTATGTACATATAATTGAAACATGTCAAGTCATTTTGATAGATCCATATCATCCCTACTCCATAGCATCGAAACACCACTCTCTCAATGCTGCCTCTTGGCACCTCATAATAATATATATTATATGAATATTATAATCTACTTGAGTCTATATTTATAAAATATATACGTACTTAATTACATACAGCCCCTAACTGTAAGAGGCCATTGTGTTGAAGAAACATAGTACGTAGAGTGCTGATCTCCCAACTCTTGGAATGTATAACACGTGTAACATAAAGGTAAAATTATATTTATAGACTAAGTGGATTTGTTCAAGATAATCAAAATAAGGTTGTTTTTGTGTTATGCTAAAAAGTTAAATGTCGAGACTTCATTGTTACAAAAACACATATTCATAACCAAGGTGAACAACCTACTACATAAATTGCCTGAAGCAACACATTTGCGATATCTACATAATTCTCTTCTTTTTTTAGTCTTCATGAGTAATAATGATAATAATTACATACTATTTTTAATCACAATTCAAATGAGGAGTTAGTTTTTACTCAAAATGAAGATTTTTATTTCTATTACAGACAACTCGGCTTCCTAATTTGTACAAGTCATATTTGAAGTCTACTCGACAGGATTTTTATGAATAAAATTAACACGAAATAAAATACATTTTTACATTAATGAGGATTTATTGAATACTCGTGGTAATACCCTAGATTAAAACAATAGAACAAAATTTGCTAAAATCTCACGTAGTTACTGAATACTTAGATGGTCTCTCCTCAATAATGAAATAATAGAGATAACAGCTTCAAAAATAAAAAATAAAACATCGTTAAGGTTGCCAACAAAAAAAAAACTAAAAAATGCCTAGTATTAACAATTCTAAATATATGTCATCCCCTTTTTATTTCTTTTTTAATATGACGCGCTCGTTCTTAAAAATGAAGTCTAATGAAGTCTCGCCAGACAATCCAACAAACAAATAGATTGATAAACAGATAAACTTTACTTTATTAGTTTAGAGATTGGTAGTACCTGGCATTGCCGGAGTTATTATGCATCGACTAACAGACACATTTTGGGTTTACAATATAAAAGATAACTGCCCAAGAAATCCTCAGTGTTACGCTTCGTTTTCATAAGCACACTCACACGCAGTTACTTAATACTTCGATTTTCTCTCCTCAATAATGAAATAATAATAAAACAACTTGATAAACATTTTATTAATATGATATGATGGACCAGGTATAATTTATTTTAGACAATAAAGTACTCACTATCTGTGCTTTAGCCACACAAGATCGTTGTTAAACCTCATCTAAAAGTTCACTTGATATATTATTATATATTGTACTTCTCTTGATCTTTTCTTTTTTAATATTAGCTTTAACGTTGATAATAATGAGTACTCAACTCCTATTTTGTAGTATAGAATTGTACAAAATATGTTACGCATCCACCATACAGCCCGGAACTGCTACTAAGTGATTATCATCTGTTACTGCCTATGTCCAACACGATTGTTGGTAAAAATTTGGCCTCAATAGGGCCTCTAAAAATAGGCTGTCCGAGTGTTTTTCCTATAGTATCTTACGAAAAGTACATTATGATGTTGGATTCTTGTTGGCAACAAGTTATTTTACTGCATAAATAAGATGATTGTAACATTTCTTATAAAGGATTGAAGGTAAGTGAAATATACGAAATTATTTATTTTTTTATATATGAATTACTTTAAAAAAATATTAATGGGCTCTATTCATAAGTGTTAGTTCAAAAACGCTCCTAAAAACGTATTTTTTATTCTATACTGTCTATAGTACTTTTTGAAGTTACGTCATCATTGTTGATGTCGATTATTTTGAGGGCCTAAACAACATAGTTTTATAACAATGAAAACATTTTTCTCCTTAATATTAAGGAAATAGTATACTATTGGATGTCAAAATAGGACCATAAAAAACAATAAAAACAGGCTTAAACTTTATAAGATTGGCGTTTACCTAACTTTATTATAAAGAAACTGACTATAAATATGTTATTACATCGCTTTACAATCTTATTTCCATATTGGAAATAAAAATTAATTATTACAATTGAATGAAAACTAAATTTTCTCTCCAAATATCATACTTTTCTTGTTTCCAATCGATTAAAATAAGTACAATTCTATACATTTTTAGGGATTAAGTCAATTCAAATATTGGTACTATTATTGAAATCAAAATGCAGATGTTATATCTTTTTTATGCATAAAGCCATTTGATGGAGTTTTACAAAGATTTATTGCAAAATGATCAAATTTTACCCTTTTTTGACAACAATTCCAAGTCTCTTCTCTCAAAAACAATCACCCAAGTGGTGAGTGTTAACTTCAGTCACTACTATTACGTTGTATAACTTTTTGTAAGTGCATAATGCTTTAATATCATATTGTAAGTAACGTCTAAAGTACCTAAACGTGTCTCTATAAATATCGGATCTATTGTGTGAATATTTTAAAGCATATCTATAATCCTACATCTCACTAAATTTGCAAATACAAAAATAACAGATGTAATTTGAAACGGCTTCATTATAAACAGAATGCTTTTCAAGTGTTGCTGATTTCAAGATATATCTTGCTATGAGGGTTTATTGTTCACAAAATATTGAAACATTTGAAATAAACCCGTTTAAACGCCCCCATCTCTCATTGGAAACGTCAGTCGGAAAAAAGTGGGATATTTTTTTGGATAATTTAATGTAATATAAACAAAAAATTTAATATTTTTTTGTGGCAAAAGACAGACAATAATTATTTTATTAAAAAGGATATGGGAAATATGCCTTATATAAAAAAAACAGCTATTTATTCACTCTCTTTTTACCTCCAAAGATTAACAACTTAGGTTGACTCCATCACATATCAAACATAAATTCAATTTACATGTAATCCAACCTCTTTGATAAGTAAAATACAACATATTTATGGGTTAAATAAGACAAGACCTGGTTATTTAAAGGGTTTGTCCCCTTTCAAATAGATACTTTTTAAATTTTCGGATGTGTGGTGCAAGTATCGTGGTAAAACTCAATTGAATTTCAAACGATGATTATGACATAAAATATTATGAAATGTTTAAAATCCAACCACAAAGCAAAGTTTATATTACAAAAAATAAAAATATACCACGGATTCATTTGAACTTTTCGACAGAAATTTAACTGCCTCTTAGTGTTTAAATTAATATGTCCAGTTAGATTTTGAATGGGAAGAGAGAGCCCTAGTGGCGATTAACGTACATCAAGAAATTCCGATAAGTGTGCTAGTCGCGACAAGTAAAGTCATTGTACAAAGACTTTTTATTCCGTCGAAAATGAATGTTGTAGCGAACCAGCTCCATCATCAAATATTGTATTCCTCACTTCGTTTTTCTTAATTCATTAAACCTTTTTAATATTAAGACGGGATGATTTTAAAGTACTGTATATATAAAAGAATTACTATAAAAGGTCAAACATGAATATAAATAAATACAATATCAAACTTATTGCATTCAGCATAGATTGGTTTATTTTATTCGTCTTCACACGTATTAAAATGCCTCATAATATTTTGCATTTGTTTCCACATGGTATATAGGTAGGATCGGCGTTAAGTTGGGGGTACTTGTCCTAGATCTCATTCAATTGGGAACTTTTATGTACATTCTATAATGTACTTATAGAATGTACATAAAAGTTCACAATTTATCAATAATTAAAACCACTAATTACAGACATGAGTAAGCCAATTAGAAAAATAAAAACAGCTGACGTATTCAATGCAGTTTTAAGTCTTTTTTTATTTTTAAAACCATTTGATGAAGTTTCATCAAGATTTATTCCTTTTCTCCTTCTTCTTCCCTCTTACTTTTCAAGGTAAGGATGATATTAATGCAATTAGTTGGAGCCCATGCTGAATAGAATTTTATAAAAAAATTAGTATATACGTATTCATAATATTATTTTGTATTGAAAGATCATAAAAATTGTAAAAGGCTTGAACTTTTTTTTAAATAAGGAGATTTAAAAAACAAACAAAAACATCACTAATTTAAATAAGGAACCAATTTACAAAATAAGGCCGAAAAAAGGATTCTTCATTTATTAAAAAAAAAGAAAACATTCTGGAAATAAAATGTAACATTTGAAAATATCTTCTATAAAAAGTCATTTGAAAAACAAAAAAAAAAATGGGCAGCATTTTATTCTCTAAACATGTGAAAAAATTTAAAAATAATGAAATTTAAAAAAGGAAAAGGTCTCCCGATCTCGCCCTTGATAAGACAAACCCTGTATCTTGGTAGTCTCTTAATCTGCTGGATCTCAATATATTATATTTTTTGTTGGATGTAGTTAAAAAGAAAAAAAATCTTTTATACACAACTAGAGGGACTCCAACATCTAGGGGCGGCCCCTGGCCACTAGGAGATCACAGTTTCCTTTATCAATGGTGTGCAATTTCTCGGTTAACTTTGCATCCATGACCTGATTGGATTCCTCCTGTGACCTCCATGATCTCGAAATAGTCTTCCATGGGTTCTTTGTATCCTCAGGGTTTTTCCTGGTTTCCAGGATGCAATGCATTGTGACAACATTTGGTTCCAAGACTACCCAATGAGGGCGTGGATTTCATCTTCGAACCTTGTATACATACAAACCAATATTTCATATATATATTTGAGTCAATTATAGACATTGTGGGATGAGTGAAAATGTCTAAAAAATTTAGCTATAGTTTAGAACCTTTAATTGATTTAAAATATTTATATTGGTTCAAATGTTCAAATAAAATCTATCAATTTTGGCTACTTTAAGTGCAATTAAAAAAGGGGTTTAAGAATAGTTTGTTGAGAGAAATTCATGACATTTCGTCAAAGTGTACAAATGTACTCCCCATTCAATTTTGCAAAAATCAAAACCATTGTAGCTTGCTTTTGTGTAAACGGGCCACATAGGTTTATAATTGAATGTACGTAAATGAAGCTATGATTTAATTATAATTTCATGATTTTACCACTCTACTCATTAAAAAAAAATATTTATAAGGGGTTTTATCTTTAAATTGTTAAAATTTCGGAACAAAAAAATTAATAAAAGTACGAACCTTGCAAAATGTAAACCCTATAGTTCTCATGACAAACCCTTCGACTACATCTTTTGGGTGCATGTCGCCTTTATCCGTCATTCAAAAGCCAAGGACCTCAAACCCACTGTCAGCCAGCACTGGGACCCCATGACAAAGGACTACATTAGCAGCAGATGCCAGGCCTTCAACCGACGTCTGGAAGCAATTATTGCCGCTAAGGGTGGCTACATTAATGATTAGGAGAGCTCAAAGACACATCTATTTATAGATTTTTTTTTTTTGAAATTCTATTGTTAATTAATAAATTATATCTTCTTGAATTTTAAAATTCAAAGTGTTTAGATTTTAGTGGATCACTCGGTATATCACTAATCAAAAGTTCTTCAAATTCTTAATTTATTTATCTTTAAGATCTCAAAAATAAGAGTTAGATTGAGTTAAGGATCCAATATTTCATTTCTGAGAAGGATTTATATCAATGATTAATCAAATTTCAGTCAAATCTGCTACCTTTATATTATATTAATAAAACTGTTCCATATTTTGTTTTTTGTTTTAATTGGGATTTTATTTAAATTTAATACAACAATATAAAGATTAACACAAAATAATATATTTTTTTTTTGGCACTTTTATTATATGAGTATATTTTCCACACATTTCACTAAACTTATTAAGCCTTTTCGGTTCAATCATCTGGAAGCACTGGTGAACAAATAAATAATAATGCTTAATACATAAATAGGCAATTTTTGAAGATTTATGGGATGACTTTTTTTATTCATAAAAATAATTGCTTTGATATTCTTTTGAGGTGACGTTTCTTTGCATATAGATTACGCCTTAACCAGCCCCCGAATATTTACAATCAATATTGAAGACTTAAACAAGAGCCTTTATACATTTCTTTTAAAATTTGCAATGGTCTAAGGGAAGTATTGGGGAAGAGAAGACCAATTCAAGCAGATGAGGACACTTTTGGCCGATTTTTTTTTTTTTTTTTTTTTTTTTTGGCAAATTACATTTTTTATAATTAATTGATAATGGAGAAGGGATTAGCACTTCTTGAATTGCTGTCATGCTTGTTTACTATTGAATTGATTCAAAGCACTACAACGGGAAAGATTCGAACAAAATTCGAACTACTACTGCGTTGTGTTTATATAATGAATATGATTTTAACAAATTATTTTTCTGCAAAATAACACAAATTATTTTTCTACAAAATAATACAAATTAATTTACTCAAATGACATGAACAAATTGATTTATCATATTATCATTTTAAATTAAGTTAACATATGCAATCACATATATCAGTAGGCTGGAAAAGCGTTACTCGGAGAGTGTTAGGGTATTCTTACCGCCATTATAATATAGAGCTTTTATATTATTTGGAATGTCTTATTATAATTTTTTTTTTGTTATAAACGTCAAATAACATATATAAGTGGAAAAGAAAATTGAGATGATAAGTCTATCTTTTATTTTTGTCAAAAATTGCCAAATCGAAAATATGCACTAATTTTGCAGCAAAGTAGTCAAAGATATTTATTGGAAATTGAAAATAACATAATGTAGTGTTAAGTTTAATAAATTTAAGTCCATCATGCATTGTTTTGAAGGACTTTTTATATTCATATCAGTCCTTGACATGATAATATATTAAAAAAGGAAATATATATATAAATATAAGTGCTTGATGTGTATGTCTTCAGATGGAAATACAGTCAGAGATAACTATCTCCAAGCTCTGAAGAAGAACATGTCATCTAAAGCCAATAAAAACAGGCTTTTTATAGACTGGAAGTATATGGTAGAGGACCAGTTTCCTAACAGACCTACTAACACTGACATTGATGTCCAGGGAATTCAAGTATGCCCTGGGTATACAAAGATAGTGGTTTTAGAACTAAAAGAGGCAATTGATATTGGAGTGGCTTTATCACATGTTGAAGATGAATTCGATATTTGAAAAGAGGAGGAAATTTTAATGGACTTAGAGGAAATGTTCAACGTAAGGACAAAGATGGAAATCCAATTATATATATTAAAAGTATTTAAGTATAAAAGTATTCACATACATTCTCCACATGAAGATGTTACTCCGGGGGACATTGGAAATGTTATGAAAGATTTTGGAGAGATAATTGTACCAGCTAGGGAATGTTGCTTCCAAGGCAGGAGACTTAAAGGTGTGAGGAGCTGGAATTTTATGCTTAAGGCTACCTTAAGAGATGCAATACCTGGTTTTATTCTCAATAAGGGTTTCAAAACCAGAATAAACTATTCAGTGCAAGATATTAACCGTACAAAACCTTGCATAAGACCAGACATTATCCAAGGGAATGTACGAACCGATTTTTAAAATGGCATGATCATATGAAGATGATCAAAAGTTTAAGAAAAACGTTAGTAACTGGGATTAATTCTGAGGAAAGCTTTGAAAATATTGTTGTGAGCAACGGGGTCGAAGAAATGAAGGGTACCTAGAGCAATTGTGCTCATTTGGTTGAAACAACTGAGAACAATAATGAAGTAGACCTTATGAAGAAAAACAATAGCGAACAATGTGAAAAAGAAATAGCAATGAGCCTGAGGAAACTTAAGAAGCCTGCTTTTTAATGAGAGTTACATATTGGACTCCCATACGAGATTAGGATCCATATCTAAGAGAGCTCGTCTTGATACAGACTTGTCTAATAATAGCAAAGAAACTCCTGTTAAAGTTCATACAGATTCATAGTTGTTACATTGTTAGCCGTTTCTTATTTCTTTGACCTTTAATCTAAACTGCGGTGTGCCTTCAACTACTTTAGAAAATAATTCGATTCAATCTACTTTGGATGACTTCTATTATAGACCTTCTAATTTGGATCTCAGAGGACACATGGGAATGAAAAAAGTGATATCGATAAATGCGAGAGGTGGGAGACTGTGATTGATTTTAACAAGACATTTGACACAATTTCCCATTCATTCATGCTTAGAGCTCTGAAGAATCACTTACCTCGACGTTTCTTCAACCCCATACGTGCTCTTCTTTATAATGGAACATAAAAAAATTTGAACTAATCTTATAGGATATTGGCAGGTACTATATCTAAGCAAATTGAACCTATTCTAAATGAGAAATTGGGGCTTGAGCAGAAAAGTTTTTTTTAGAACAGAAACATTGCGGAGGTCAGTAGAAATCTTCAAGCATCGATGGATTCATTAAAGTATAGGGAAAAGTATGGTGCACTCACTGCTATTGATTTTAACAAGACTGGTTAGTCTCCCTCTCTAAAGTGCCCCACACAGCAAAGTCCCACGGGTTAAAATCCGCCAAATATAAGGGCCACATGTCCTTGGGCCAAAAATCAGCCATGTTGTCGGTGCAGAACTTCTGGCATTTGGCCGATGTGAGTGAGGGAGCACGCATAGTTCCGTCTGTGTAGGTGGCCTTGAGCCATTGTAGTATGGTGAACCTAAGCACCTTATAGTAGTCCTCCTGGCCAATTTTCCCCAAAAAAAAGGAGACATTTTCTTGCTGTCGGACGCCACGAACCCTTGGACCATTGTTTGGACGGATTTTTTTGTACGGAACACTCCCTTGACCTTCTCTGTGATCCTCCAAACCAACAGTCGTTCTGACGGTCATAGGCCTTGTCCACTGTGAAAAACTTCTCGTCAGAGAATTTTTTACTATGGATCCATTTGCCTTGATCCACGCACGAACTTTTTTGCACCTCTGTAGTCTCCTTTACATCAGTGTGTCCCTGAACAGTTGGCGTGGGATCCTTGTGAAGGAGGACACCCCCAAGTCCTCCTTCACAGCCCTCCTGATCCACGTCCACGTCATACTCGTTAGAGAGGCGATTCATGGATTGTGTGGAGTCCTCCTTAATCTTCTTCTTCGGGTCCCCCAGAAACTCAGAATCCCTTTTCAAGTTGTGTCCCTCACTTTCTTCTTTCCTTGAGAGGTCTTTTCCATTTTTTTTTCATCTTGGTCACCTTGAAAATGAGGCTCCTGGAGCACTTCACAATGTGCATCATCTCTGCCACCTCAATTTTTTCATCCAGAATGTCTGAAATCCTCTCCCTTTTTGCATCTTGCTCACTCATGATGAAAGATTTGAGAAATGTTTATTTTTGTTCACTTATGCAGAAAAGACAGGAGATTGAAAATATGCAGGAACCAATCACAAAGCCTCGGTATTTCAATTACATAATTAGCATTTATTAGCAGTCCACGTTTTGCTTCCGAACTCTGTATATAAGATAAGTTATCATTTTTCGTCCTAATGCTCTTTCAACCAATTTTCGTTTTGCCAAATTGTCCTTCAGCAAAAGACACGTTCAACAAAAGTGTTTTTGGCAACTGTCCTAGAGCCAATAATATTATAAATTAGCATGGTAATGAATGCATGATAAATAAAGAAGCAACAACGAGTCTTAATTTTTGTAAAACAAAATAATACTAAACAATTTTTCAAAAAATTTACATCCATGGCTTTAAGATTTTTTTAAAATATCTTAATTTAAATAATACCTACTTGACTTAATATATAAGTAGGTAAATCCATGCATGGATAGGAGGCCATCTTCTACATCAATCTTACCTAGACCATGTTTATTATGGTCATTTGAGTCCATGATGAGAAAGGGATAATCATCCCCCATCTAAAATGTCATAATATTTTATTATTATTTTTTGGGATACTTTGAAAGATAATAAAATCCTCTCTTCATTGTTTTGATGAATCATTCTCTCCTGAAGCAAAAAATAGCTTTAGGGTAAAAAATAAAAAAAAGCCTCGACCAACAACCCTTGAAACATCAAACTATGATTATACCTAATAATAATGATATATAGGTACATACTTATTAAAAGTTGCTCAAATAAAATAATTTGATATTTCTTTAAATCCACATTTGAACGAAATATACCAACAAAGAAATAACAACAAAACAAATATGATCTTAGCAAGCTGATGATACGAGTTATATATTTTTTCTGTATTGTATGTACATATACCAACATATATTCATAAACTATGTTAATTACAACTTACATTACCAATGGTAATTGTATAATATACGTAGATATTTAAATGAGCATCTCCTCAGACAAAGGAGTCAATATACTTTGTTAAACTCCACCGAATAAAGACTGTGTTGTTTACTTATTTTGTTTTTCCCTATGTGTAATCTCATTTCTAAATCTCCCCAAAAAAATCATGTAAAAAGTGGTTCATCTAAATGTTGGCAAGCAGATAAAAAAAGTAAAACACTATCATGACATTATTACTTAACTGATTTTATTAAAATTTTCACAAAAATCATCATTATAATATAAATTTCACATTCAATCAATAAAATTGCCATTAGCTTGTCCGACACGTTCACACTGTCCCTGGAAACGTCTCACTGTCTTCTTGACCGTTCCACTCGATAATCTTTGGAATGCCCTCCTTATCTCAGCTCTCAGGGATCTTGTGGTGCTGTATGGACCTTCTTCTAAAACCTATTCAATATTGACCTAGACAAAATAGTCTAGAAGGTTCAATTCCGGCCAGTTAGAAGTCCAAGAACAGGGGTACGTTGGGACGTATGTCACATTCACAATCAAGAACATTTGAGTGTTTTGTTGATGGTGTGACAGGGTGACTAGGGAGTCTATAATTGCTTTTTCCCAACTAACTATCCATTGTTCCTCGAGTTATGCTTCTGGGTTGGACATAAATTTTTATCCTCTGAGAAGAACCAGACAAGTTATTTTATGGGAGGCTTCTACTTCAGTTTGATAAAAGCCTTGTTTCGGGTAACTCTTTTGTCTCTGTTTGACAGAGTTAGAAGCTGTCCCTTTCGACGTACATAGCTGTGGTACCTTAGGTCGTCATTGATGACAAGATGAACAATTAAACGGGACATCAAGTCGATGCTGTCAACGATCACATTCATCGATTGGCAGAGATTGTTCTCTTTGTTTTTTGTTTATTTTCATCAACGAAGTAGGACTTTAGACAATTTTGGCCACTTCCAGATCACAAAGCTTCCGGATAATCATTTTCAGCGGATCCTCACCATCCTACTCGACACGTTTTCTTACTTTTTGGACAAATAGAGCTGTGAACCCGACACAAAAGTATAATATGTACATTGACTCCATGCGCCTGAATGGTGGGAATCCCCCCCCCCAAACATCGCTTGAGCGGCTTGCCTAAATATAAACTCAGAAGTTGAAGCTTCTAGTCTAAGAAAATAAAGTATTGCCATTGTAGTGATCATATCTCCATGCATTGGACTTTTTAATCGAGTACTTAGAGTACTTAGAGCTTACAAAGATAACCCCAAGATTTCTGACATTGAGACTTGGGTCTTCATAATTTTCGAGTATATTTAAAAAGTTTACACAACCCTTGCGACCCTATTAAGTCCAGATCATAGATAACAATGTTACTTACATTGACTAAAATGCACTTTTCATAATATCAAAAGTGATATTCTTATATCTTAAAAATATTTTTAACATTGCTCACAAAAATGACAATGACCTTCATTGAGTCTGACTCATAAATTGGAAGATAATTATACAACACCTAATTATATATTAGAATGAGTGTAGGGTAATATTCATAGATGAAAATAATATGATGATGGAAGATAGAACGGGTTTTTGTAGATGCTACCTGAAAAAATGTATTTATTATTTTCCAAAGCTAATATTATTATTCTTGAAGAGAGAGTATGCAAGTATGAATTAATCACTAGTGCGTGAATAACGAAGAGAAACAATAAGGATTTTTTGCAGAGTTATACGTAGTAGTCCTTGTTGTACTAGGAGTAGAATTACTTGGTTCGACATCGGAGTAATTTCTGCCTAGATACATAATGGGAGTTGTGTTAAATTCCTTCATCTCATAGCTTCTTGCTCCAGGTTCAATAAAACCTAATGACGGCTCAACTGTTTTTCTCCCAAACATTCTTCAAATTGAGAGAGTCATCACGTTAATTCTCAGTGTCTCTTTCTTAAACATACAGGCATATTATTATTGTTCGGCATATGTCTTTAGTGAAGAACTATATCTCACGATTAATACATTGTATCAAAAAACCAAAAAAACACTTTAAGTATGCTTATATGTTAATCGGATATTTTTAATAAAGTTCAATTACAGCTTTGTGTTTGTTGAAGCCAGTTGTGTGTTAAGGCATTTCAAAATTGAAGTAAAAAATGATAAAATTCGAGATATCCTTTAGTATCATTACGACCAATGTGAAATGTTGGAACAGCCCCACCCCAAAAAAAAAAAAATTGTGCTGTTTAGGGACCCAATACAATATCGAATGCAAAAACAAAGCGGTGGTTCGAACGATTTCTTGCTGATAATAAAGAAGTCAATAATGCCCATCAAACAACGGAAATCGTAGAGTTGGACTGACATGTGAGCACTTATTCCATTACCCAGGAACTCAGGATTAGCCAAAAAAATCATTTAGAGCAATCTAAATGGATAATCCTAACTATTTTAAATTTATTTTTAAAATAAAGCTAAAAAACTGTCGGAAATATTCTCTTTTTTTAATGGGTTAATATTACTTTATATTACATATTTTTTTATATCCCTTTTAGAGATGAAGAATGCTACAATCATTTCAGGGAGTTTCTTACATTGAATAATGAATAAGTGAAGAGCTGTAAATTAATGTAGAGTCCGAGCAATCAAAAAATAACTTATACTACATTTATTGTATATAAAAAAAATAATCATTGATTATTTTAGATCCTGAATTGTCTGTACTGGGTGGACAAGGTAAATCTGGAATTTAGTTTATTGTGAATTTTGAGACTTCTGGAGGTTTAGTGTTAAAAATTTAAAAATTTTGCGATAATCTACATGTTTTAGATGTCGAACTTATTTTCATTTTTTTAGTATCTGATCGTCCAAGCATGGAAAAATTCAGAGAATTTCTATCATCGAAGCTCGCCAAGCGGGACACTCTGCAAAGCAGATAATTTCCTTCTTCAAATATCCAAAATCAACAGTTTATGACGTAATTAATGCCTTTGATGAGGAGGGAACAACAGGGCTCATTCAACAAGATCTGATAGACTTTGGACTAAAAGGATCATAGCTGGTCTTGAAACTATCAATTCATCCAGACACGCCAATTACTACACTGGCCAAGGACTGGATCGTGAGCAAAAGGACCATCAAAAATGCCATCAATATTGAATTAATGTCCTTGTTTAAGGTCAGAGAAGAGCAGAATATGGCAAACCGAATGAGCAAAAGCAAGAACCTTATTAACCAAATGAAGAGTAAAAGTGGTTACGGGCAGTTTTGTTTTTTTCGGGAGGGGGGGGGATCTTCACCATTGACGCCAAGCATAAGTATAGTAACGATTGATGGATCAGTCTGAACCCTAATGAGGTCCAACCAGTCATGAAAACAAAGAATCCGGCTTAGGTTATGGTCCTTACGGGCATCAGTATAGAGGGACATATTATGCCCCCCACCCCAACTATCGGAAGACATATACATTCCAGCAGGACTCAGTACCTGCTCATAAGGCCAAGATTGTCCAAGAGTACTTAAGACAAAATGAGCCGGATTTTTGCCTCCCCCTCCCCACCATTCCATTGGCCAACCAACAGCCCAGCCTCAATTCCTGGTCTATTCAAATCGAAACACTTTGAATTGTAAACATCAACAAGATATCATTTATTAATTAAAAATAGAATTTCAACAAAATTGATGTCATAAATAGATGTGTGTGTGTGAACTCTCTCAATCATTAGTGTAGCCACCCTTAGCGGCAATGATGGATTACAAGCGGTTGCTGAAGGCCTAAAATCTGCTGTGGATGTAGTATACTCTATCATGTTGGTGTCAAAAGTGCCCTCCCAACCTCACAAGGCTATTTCCACCCGCTGGACAGTCTGGCGTGAACCCTCTAGATCTCATGCATGGCTCCCATAGACTTGAGGGGATTGGTCTGGGCTGTTTTATGTAACTTCTCCGGGCCCAGTTTGCCCTTTTTGACATAGCCCTTATTCCTGTCCAGCATTTGGACTTGCTGACAGAGTAGACGGTGGTCCTGGAGAAGCCCAACTGCTTGGAGTCCACAAATGGAAATTCGTCGATCACGTTCAAGTGTCATTTTTTCAACTTGCTAGAAGAGAGCTCAGGTTTGTAAATGATTGTTTATACTTTAAGACATCGAAATATGAATTAATTTCACTCACTCAACCTTGATTAATTATTGAATTTTTTACGTGCTCAGATTTCAATGGACCAGTCGGTAAATGTTACTAGAAAAGTAATATTGTTGCAGTAATGTGTTACTACCAATCATTAATTATAATACCTCAAAAGTATTATAGGAGTGAGTATTTTAAGACAACTTGTCTAGAATGGTCAAATTAATAAATAAATATGGGTTGTAAATTATTTTTCTTTGCATTTAATATGGTATTAGTAGATGATACGTTATGACAGAGTAATAATTATTCCTCATTGAAGAAAAGGTAGGGGTCAGTCCATTCAAGGCCCATCATGTGGTAAATTAATAGATGCCTTTTGATTACATTATATAACAGGAAAACTTGATGTTAGACACACATTGTATGCTAAAGGGTTGAAGGGTAGGACAGGAGTTTTTTGTTTTTTTTCAATTATTTAATATTCATGCATACACATTAAAAATACCTGTAAATATACTTATATATCCAAGCATGCAATATCTTGCAATAAAATATAATTAATTTCCTACATAGATAAATGCAGGATCTCTCTTGATTTGGAACTAATTGTTAAATGAACGGGGGGAAAATATCCATTTCAGGAATCAAACATAAAAATGGGAAATTATTTTTTATTGAACATCTTACAATTCTCACCTCTTCTTTTCAACACGACTACTCATTTTTCTTCTCTAAATAAGGATTATACAAAATGAAGGAGATTATGTGTAATTGGGCAATGTGTCCGGTAGTATTATTCTGATCAAGTCATTACAAACGATATTCAATATTGTTGAAATATTTATGTAATAATATATACTCATATTATTATTGAATGGGTTCTAGGAAGGATTTTTTAAGCGGTCCGGTCTTTTTCGCCATTTATCAGTTCAATTAGTTAGTCCTTCAGTCCTTCATTCGTACCTATCTTTCTATTTTCTTCACTCCTAGAAAATATTTTAGATTATAAAAACCAAGAAAATAACGAATGATACTTAACCATAATAGTACGTTCTAGCCATACATTTCCTACTTTTCAATTAATGTATCTTCTCTGTTTAAAAGAGGTTATAATGAAAATTCCCATACTAAAATAATGTAGATAGCAATTACGTCATTTCAACTTGTTGTAGTTAGCATAAATGATCAGTCCTAAAAACATGATAAAATTAATAAGAACCGGGCTGATATGAATGCAGTCATTTCAGTTATTTTAGACCGGTCCAACACTAACTTGTATGTATGAATGTACTTACATACCAGGGGGGCATTTGGTTGGCATCCCCCCTCCCAGATTTGTGTAAACACAAAGCGCTCCTACTAAGATTTCTAACATATATGTAGTGACGCTATTGGCTATCTGGGCCTTGCTGAATTCATACTCGTTGAAACTCGATCAAATGCCCAATATTTTCCGGTTTGGTATTGAGAGAATTTTTCAGGCCCGACTTAGTCCGATATTTTGGTCCTAACTGCGATCTTAGAACCTAAAACGAAATTCAATCTTTTTCAAATCTTGCATTGATTTTTTCCCTCTCGATATATAAGTTATAGAGGATATAAATATCGGTAGTAATAAATTTTCAAATTATTTAAACTTCAAATTACCAAATCTCTACTAATTAAATGGATTAGTAATTTTAATGAGAATATAGAAATTCCTTCTTCTTCTCACTATGGACTTGTAAAAAAAAGAATCGAAGCTGATAAAAATTCAATCTAAAAAGACATTTCTTCACTGTCAAGCACAAAAGTAACCTTCAACTTAAAAGAAAAAAATTGCAAATGTAAATTGAATTACCCTTAAATTCGAAACCTCAAAAAGGACAATTTGATATTCTTAGTGAAGATTTAAGTGAGGCATTCTTAGCAGCAGATAAAATTAAAGATAGGTAAATGAAAATATACTCCGTTATTCACAGAAATCCTGACCTTCCAGTTATAAAAAAAAGAATGGACATGTAATCAGTGGTAGTGATAATGACATCCCTCCGTCTAACATGAATCCTGAAGATATCGCCAACTTCAAATTCGTTCCAATTACTAATGTAGACGTTGAAGGGTCTTCTAGTATGTTTAAAACTACAAATATGGATCGAATCCAAAAATTAACGGAAGAAAATCTTTCTAAAATCTTAATGTGTCGTTAGAATACTGCCAAATTTACGAATAATTTATCCTAAATGTAAAATAACACTGATTTCTTTAAATTATTCTTGTAAAAATATATTTTCCTCTAATTTCAAAAACCTCAATTTGTTATTTTGGGTGCTTTTTATTATTTTATTGATATTTTTTTGCTCATTTTGGCCGAAAAATCGCTCCAAAATCCCAAATCTTGTGATAAATTACATATATAAACATAGTAACGTTAATTTTTTCACCTATCAACTAATAATTTGATATAAGCTACGTTAAAAACTTTTTTTACAGTACATAGTTAAATAGTTGCAGAGTCAAAACTAAAATTAGGTATATTTATAAATTATTTCCGACTCTAAATTAACTAAAGAGTTAGAAACATC
This sequence comes from Lepeophtheirus salmonis, assembly GCF_016086655.4. NCBI lineage: Eukaryota > Metazoa > Arthropoda > Copepoda > Siphonostomatoida > Caligidae > Lepeophtheirus > Lepeophtheirus salmonis. The sequence goes on along the minus strand of NC_052138.2, from coordinate 9,678,456 downwards.
TTTTAACAATTTCTTTAAATAAAATATATCTTGGATCTTTACTTCTAGGGGAAAAAATTGATTTTTGTATTTTTAACTTAAATTATATTCTAAAGTTTATTAATTCCTATCACCATATTCATACCAGGGAGGACCCCATGTCACACATCTAGAGGCAAATTTATTAAAATAAACGCACTAGTTTAGAATATGGTCACAATTATGTAGCTTTACTAGGATCTAATTTACCTACTTTAATTTCAATTTGGTGGAGAAACGCATTAGAGCCTCGCTTTAGTTACGACAATATGTAGATTTTATGAGTTTTCTGAACGCTCAGACAAGACGTATAGAGAGTATATGTGGTGCGTCAACATAGAAACAATCTTGAACAAAGATAAAAAAAAGGGAAAATACCAATTTCATTTATTTACTGCATCTATACACATACAACCGCCATATTTGAGTCATTTATAGGCTTTGTATTAAAAATTGTGTGATAAGCTAAGATATTTATGAGTTTTAACTATAGTTTAGAATCTTCATTTGATTTAATAAATAAATATTGCCCCCGATATGGTTTTTAAAAAAAATCTATCAATCTCTAATTTTGTTATATACTACTATCTGTTTTAGTGACTTGAAGTGGGATTTCCGCATCCAAGGGGGGATAAGAATAGAAAGTGAGAATAATATGTCGAAAAATAAAATTGTAATCTACACTCAATTTTGTGACACACATCCCTTGTGTTGACAGAGCTCATATGTTCCAGGAAAAAAAGACTGTTTGTCACTATTCTTTATTTAAAAAAATATTGAAAGAGAGATTTAGACTTTACAGTAGTGTTGTGTCAGTTCTTACTTATTCCGTCCTGTCCAGTATTAAATTGTCAAAACTAGAACTGATTTAAAAAAAGTAAATAAATTTAATTGACGAATTCAAGGGCCGAACTTTTTTAAGTTTTTAGGACGGAAATGAACGGGAATGTGGTCTTTAGTCCTAAATAAGTAGCGCCACATCACTAGTTTAGGGTAATCAATACAGTTTGTGTTAATCACTAGCAAAAAAATACTGAGTGAATAGGTTTCTATTTTTTTTTGCCAATTCTTCTTTTTTTTATCAAAATCCATACCCTATTTTGATAAATATTATTCTAGGTTACTTTTAGGTTGATAAGGTACATATGTATAACAATGTGATTCTTTAAATTGTTGAATGGATTTTACACAAAATAAGTATTAAATTAAGATAAAAATATTCTTATAAGGAAGTTGATTGTTCGTTCAAACACTGAGTATCAACGATAATGTGCTTCAATGGATGTACATCTTTTGCATTTTATATAGTATGAATACCCCCTGAAAAGGCCGTATGATGATAAAGCAAAAATTTAATATATGTTAATGACTTTAATGGCTTTGTTATTATTATTATTATTATTTTTTTTTTTGGGGGGGTGTAGAATATGCAAAAAATAAAAGTGACCATGAAATAAATTAATATTTTCGTATGAAATATTGAAAGATTTATCTTATTTTTTCACGAATACTTAAAACTATCTTCCGGTATTCCCATATATATATATATATGTGTAGTTTATATATTGCCGTAATTATATGCAAAAAAATTTGATTTAATTCAAAACTGGAAATTGTTATTATTAAATTATGATATAATTATTTGCTTTGAGAAATATTTTCTAAGCATACTCATTTGAAATAGTTTTGAATATTTGCAATCAAGTTATATTCTTGGAACAGAGTTTTAAATCACATCCTGTTTAATCTTGTTTTACTAGGATAATATATGAATATATGTACAGTCGAATCTGGATTATAAAATACGCTTATAGTCAACGTTCTCAGAGATACCAATTTTGTACGTAAAATACTTTGCAGAGAAGAAACAGGAAGTAAAAAATCCGCATCAAGTGAACTTTTTCTTCTCTTTTTTAGTATTAACTTTATAGGAGTTCATAAGAATTATAGGTCTTATAGGTACAAAACCTTTTGGTTCTATATTTTTCTTTTTAAATTCATTTCACATTGCTTTTCAATCAATACAGAATCATATCATGAGCTCCTCTGAAAAATAGTTTAGCTTACGGATAAGCTAAAAATCCTCCATGATCTGTCAAAAACAGGATCTAATCAAACACTGGTTGCCTTGAAATGGGGAGTTTCAACACTAATATGAATTAAAGTACCCAAAAAATTTGTTTGTTTGTATACATCAAATATAAGAAAAATTCGGATATAGTCAAATTCTCATCTGAAAAATAGCAGTTTATTTTATCCAGATTTGACTGTATATATATATGCACAAATAGTTTGTACAAATTGCAATTTGTGTGCTCCTCAATTCCAGATTTAATTACAAATTCAATCAACTTAATTAACAACTAATCATTGATGATGTGTATTCATTTAAGGCAATTAAAATAAAAATTTGAACTTTATAATGGGTTACAAAATACGCATTTATTAACAATTTTCAATAAAACAGTCGAAAATTACATAATTATCCATTCAAAGCATATTTAATTATCGTAATTAACCTTATTCTCAATTTTTCATATTTTTATCTCATTTTTGAGCTGCAAATTGTAACTAACTGAGAAAGTAAAAGAACAGTCTATAATTTTAATATTAGGTTAATTTTAACATTGAGAGACATTACAAAGAATTTTTTTTTTGTTGAAGTCGTAGTTTCTCCATGGAAGAGAAATACCTACAAAACATAATGTTCCTCCTCCCAATTCTACTCAGTATTTTCAAACTCGACGAGTAGAGTTGATGCCAAAGAGCTTAATTTCAGTATCATCTGACCACATTTCCTTCTTCCAAGCTTCCTCTTAATCTTTCAAGTGTTCATTGACAAACATAAGATGAGTGTTAGAATTTCTTTATATATTGTGTCTCTCACTGATGATATTATTTTTCAGTGGGTAGACTTTAAAATTGGCGAGGGATCAAATACTTTTTATTTCCAAAGTATAACCAAAGTGACCCATCTAGTGGTTGCATTTTGAATTACCACTTTTTTTGACGTCTGACAGCTGTAGTAACATTTTCATTGTGTCAAATTTTTTTGTAAAAGATCTTCGGTTTATGAAATAATTAAGTTTACGATCGAAAAAAATTGGGAAATACTGAAGACTTACTTCAAAAATGGAGAGTCTTCAAACGGAACTGCAAGAAAATTACATTGGTCGAAATAAAGTGCCTTCCTGGCAGTTCGTGGATAAATTTGTGAAGCTTGTGCGCGAAACTGGTTCGTTAATGGATAAAACAACGCGTTCCCGTGATCGTCCAGTGCGCTCAATCGAAAACATTGCTGCTCTTGCGAAAGCAAAAAAAGGGGGGAAACGAGCAAGGAGCTGCCGTTACGGTCAATGGTGAGCGCTATCGAGGCATGTTGGAAGATTTTTTGTTTCCCCAAATGGAAAAGGAAGACATCGACGACATTTGGTTCCAACAGGATGGCGCTACGTACCACACAGCCAACGTTACAGTGGATCTTTTGTGCACTGTCTTCGACAATCGCATCATAAGCCGATTTGACTCCGTTGGACTATTTTTTTGTGGGGAACCGTCAAGGATAAATGTTACACCAATCATCCTAAGACGATTGACGATTTGAAACACGAAATTGGAGTCGCCATTGCAGCTATTTAAGCTCACACAATCGAAAATTTATTGAAAAATTGGGTCGACAGAATGGGCTACTGTAAGGCCAGCCACGGCGGCCATATGAATAAAGTGGTATTCCATTATCAACCTGACTGTTGAGGCTTTCAAATAAAAAAAATTATTGAAAAATATCCATCCGTCTTTTTTTTATAGCAATATCAATATGAAAAAGTTTCGTGGGCCACTCTTAATGATATAGTATCAATGAGACTGATATAGTCTTTGATCAAATAGAATATACATGGCAAAGAAATGCTTGTAATTTGATTTTTTTTTTTTAGTAAAGAGTGATCATTTGCTTCTCAAAAAAATATTTCCTACAATCACAACGCGTCTTGGCCTAAAAAGCTAAATAAATATCGAATAAGTGCTATAGATAAGGATGATTGTTTTAAGCCCTATTTATCAAACTTACAGACTTACACTTCTCAATAAGGTACCATTTGAACATACATATGATCTTTTCACTCATTCTAACATAAGGGACTTTCATGTTTTTTCATATATGTACTCATTAAAACTTTTTGTCCCTTAAAACTTAACTAAACTAAAGTGTGAATTATATTTGAATCCTGAGAACAACTACCCCAAGTCTGATTAACTTATTAATTTTGATTATTATCATTATTGAGATTCAATCCCCAAAAAGATAAAATGGTGCGTTAATAAATATCACATACTTTGAACTGCATTATATCTTTTATAAGGCCAAAGCCTCATGTTTTAATCATTTAACTTCAAGATCGAGTGGAATGTGGAGTCATAGCTTATATATACTTAAGATTTTGGATCTTATTTCTGTTTATTTTTAGAGGAAAGTTTCGATGATTTACGCATGATATAACAACGTACGAGATGCAACTGTTTATTTAGATGTCCCTCCAAGCACTAATCAAGATAAATAGAGATGCTACGTTCAATATAGATGACATTTTTTTTACTAGGAATTAGTAATACCCTAAGCTTGTAAGATCCCAAAAACCCCTCGGATCTTTTGAAAGATCCGTAAAAGTTCGAGTACCCGAAGCCAGTTCTGGTGTCGGAACTTGGATCTTTTTGGAGTATACAAGTTGTCTTATACCATACCTGAATACTTCGAATCCGAGTCCACAAATTTTGTGTAAATGGTCATAAAATTCGAGACATATATCAGTCTGATTTTGATTTTAGATCTGGATCCAAAATTTGGTTTTCCAAAGGTTAATCGAATATTTATTCTAAATATTCGAATTGACCAGGATCCGAGAAAATGTTGATTCGTGCTATCTTTAACTTGAGTTCGAGTTAGAAGTGTGAGCTTTTGACCATATAAATAAAATAGCACAATTAAAAAACATCAGATTAAAAACAACAAAAGCAAGGAATCATTGCTCAAAAGACTGACTTACCTAGTGTTTCACAGTCTGAGACATATCAGTATAGTTTTACCAACTTGCTTTGGATAAAAAATTGATGTTATTTGATTGTAAATTATCAATTTGTTATTTAATTGGAGTTATGAAAACATCAGGACCACACAATATGAAACTCATTCGATTAAAATTGGCTCCATCAATTGATAAGGGGATTGCGATAAAAATATTATAGGAACAGTTAGAATATTTGAAAAATGGGGACCTCCGGGTAAAGAAAATGCATAAAATTATAAACTGACAATCATCTTCAATGTAAATATAAATCAATTCGAATATTCCTATTACAATTCCTCAAAATGAAACTTTATTTTTTTTACTTAAAAATGAAAACCTTTTGGGATAATACATAGCTTGATATAAAACAAAACTTTGTATCAGAATCAATTGGAAAATTATATTGAACTTTATCCCAATAGTTGGTTAAATTAAGGACATACATCAAAAAATGAAATGAATAAATTATTAAATATATACCCAGTAGGCTGTCCTGTTTTTAGGATAATATCCCCCTCTTCACATTGCTATTTTTTAATTGGAACAATAAAAAAACGGAATTTGGGAAAGTTTGAGGCCTCTCAAGCCATTTTTGTCGCACAACAGATCATTTTTATTAGAAAAAAAGGAAAATTGGATATTTAATTCGAGATTGGACAATTTGAGACCTTATATGCAGTTCTATGAGTAAAAAAAATAATACTTTGTAGTATTCTGTTGATCAGTGAAAAAATATTGTACACCTTGTTTTTATTCATTTCAGGGGCTTAAGATGTGCTGAATGATTTAATGTTTCACTGTTTTATCAAAGATAACATTCCTCCTTTTATTCAACAACTATTCAGGGCTTTGGACTTATACTCGTGGACAAACAGGCTTGCTATGTTTTCACAGGACTGGGAAACGTCTAATTTTAGCGCAAGCCCTGAGTCCTTCCTTCAGTTTTTTATTATTCATTAAAGTTTATTTAGGGCCATTGTCAGCTTGGCACTAGAGAATTCGTTTTAAATTTCACACTAGCTCAATAAAAATAGTATTAAAGAATGCAATTTCCAAAATTTCCCAAGCTCAACTTTATCATGATTCACAAGAAGTACAATTTGTAAGAAAATAAGACTTTATATAAACAATTAAATGCCACCCTTGACCTCCACTATGGGTCGATCCTAGACTTGCAGGTCTTCATAACGTATTCCTCACAAAATGTATCCTCACTCCTTATCCAAGGCATCATTTGGAGCAGTGGTTCTCAAATGAGGGCACACGTACCCCTTGGCTTACTTGGAGGCATTCCAGGGGGGTTCTTGAGATTTTGAAAGAATATTTTACAAGGGATACATAAATCAGGGGCGTCTGTGTTGGGTGGCCAGAAAACTACTGTATCCCCCCCAAATTAAGGAATTTTTGTTTATTTTACTAGAAAATTTAATATTTGATTTCTTTCCCAAACAAATTAATATTTGAAATTTAATTTAATCTTCGGTGAGATAATCCTATGGGCAACCCTGTCCCTGAAACTAAAAAAGCTTTGTGCAGGTAGGGGAAGGGAGGTTAAATAAATGCTTTACAAGTGGTGCATCACTAAAAAAAGGTTGAGAATCCCTGATTTAGAGCATCCACATTCCTAGAGGTGGTAGATGACTTCCTTTTGATGGTGCCATCGATCCTATAGTCAATAGGGCTGCAGTCTGGCGACAACAGAGGCCACATTGCCCAAGGATATAAATTATCCAAGTTGTCTTCACACCATTTTAGAGTTTTTTTTAGACTTGTAGCTGGGATAGACTTGCTGCAAAAAATATTTGCCCATGATGTAGTTGCCCTTCAACCAGGAAAATACTACTGTCTCCATGACTTCCAGGTACATGTCCTGCGCCAATCCTGAGGCCCTTTGTAAACCAATAACATGAAATTATTTTCCTATCAGATGCAACGTCCTACCACATGACACACGATTTTTTTTTGGCCTCTATCTCAATTGTCCTTGGTCTGATGAAGAAATTTGTTTCGCGAGAATTGTTTGTTTTTATTGGTCTACTAGTTGATATTACAAAAAAAATAAGGTAAATTATTTAGTATGTCAAGTACACCTTGACAAAGTTTCCTTCACGATTCGCTAGGACACGCTGCATATAGGTGGGATCTAGACCTAATATATGTAACCTAATTTCAAATAATCATGCTTCATTCTATTTCAAAAAAAAAAATATCAATACACATAAAACTGCTGATTCGTTTCGTCATCTTATTGACACAGGGGCGTCTGCAGGATTATATTTGGGGAGGGCGGCATGGTTTTTGGAATTTTCTTTAAAAAAATAAAAAAAATAAAACGATCAAAAATTAAATTTATACGAAAATATTTCAAAAATCAACAGCTGCTCACAAAAAAATTTCAAAAATCATATTTCAGATATCAAATTTTTTGAAAAAAAAATTCAAGCATTAATTATTTTTTAAATCACAGCTGCTCATAAAAAATTTGAGAAATAAAATTTTTGTGAAAAAAAATGATTGTTTTTTTTGAGGAAATTTAGATATTTAAGGAGGCTACAGCTCCTCAAGCCCACCCCTTACGGACAACCCTGTTCAAAAGCAGTTTTTAAACTCCTTGAATTAGTTTCACAAATGGTTAAAAAAATCAATTCAAATTTCCTAATTTTGATACATTTATAATTGTGATTGAGGATGACATCTTTCAAAACATATGAATGTATGAACACGTAGAGCTATTATTGATATTGATGATGATTATCCATAATATGTTCAATGTTCATATACGATATGGCCATGCATAATATAATTTTTGAGAATTATGACACAATAGGGTGAAAAGTATTTTTATTCTAACATCCAACGAAATATGATCACAAATAATGGAGTAACAATTTCAAAGAGTTTTATACATCCCTTTTAAAATCCTTGCCTGTTGACAAGTTTTACTGAATTCTGGAGTTATTTAAGGCATTAATTATAATAAATAGAAATAAAAAAATACTACGGGATCGTCCTAGTTTTATCTGAAATATTATTAGACAAAAGATTTATTTAAGTATTATTGAAAAAAGAAGAAAAAACTAACTAACTCAAATGTTTAAGATTTACGAGTATTAATGAGATTTGTTCATTTAGTCACAATCATTAACCAACTTCTCACAATTAGGGGTAAAGTTGATTGTGATGATTCTTAAAAGAGAGTGAAGATTTGTGATTGAAGATCAGTGACCTGCTCTTGGATTTGTTAATTGAAATAGTCTGCTTGCAAATGTAGATTGATGCAAATGTCACAAGATTTATTTTTATTTTTTTTGCAACAGGCTTCCTGGGCCACACAAAAATAGTAACGGGCCACATGCAGCCTGCGGGCCGTAGTCTATCTACCTATGGTCTAAGTCTTTTTTGCACTCGTAGTAAAATTGAGGATTGCAATCCGAGTAATTCCAACTTATTTGTCCTTGCTATAGACGGAGTGGGATTTGTGGTGATTCCTTTCTTCACACTGCTCCTTGCAGTTGATCTAATAACACGTCATGACAACTAAGCTGCTCTCCTCTCAAGCATTCTTCAAATTGTCAAGGTGATCACATTAAGATTTATGTTTCTTTTATTTTTTCATACTGGTTGGGCATATAATATGCATCACTGGTTATAATAAGTGATAAAAATCGGATGCAATTTTTAGCTCCATCGTTTTTTTTTTTTTTTTTTTAGTTGGCAAACTGAAGAGTGAATTTTCTTTTCCTAAGCTGTTCTTCCTGAGAAGATTCATGAGAAGTAAACTGCCTTTTCTACTACATACAAGCTGTGTACTAGAAATGTATTAAACAAGATAGAACATTTGTGTGTCTTCATAAAGGACAGTGAGTAACCCTCTGGATTTGTTGTGCTGTTATAAATGTAAGTCCTTGTTAGACTCAGACTAGAATTGAGGATAAACATCGAATTATTACTTTTCTATTTTCTTTTTTAAGATGAGCGGGCCCGTGGGAATAGACAAAGGTTTTCTTTCCTTCCTTTATTAAAATTTGAATTTTTTATATCCAATGAAAATTTGAGTCTAAGTATAGTGGAAAGTCTCGAGTCCAAGTTCCCAGCTCTTTAACAATACATATTTGTCCAAGGATCCTTGCTCGTTCTTAATAAGATACAATTTTAGTTGAAGAATTACTCCAAGGTCCATGACTTATTAATATGTATATTGCTTAACTTTCTAACTATTTAATGTAAGTTTAATATCAAATTAAGGATTTGGATGTGATAACGGTACAAATTATGAGCCAAAGATTAGATTACATACATGAACAGGGAGGAAGCAATAAAATTATATTAAAGATATTGTTTCACTCCAATGCATGTAGATTGTATATACGTAGCTAGCTCTACATATTTCATTCCATGACCTTCCTTCCCTTGGCCATAATTAAGGATTTGCTTCTCTTTGAAATTAAGACTAAATATATAATTATATATATTTCGTACTTTTTAATGCGGATTACACAATTTTCTTTTCTGTCTATCCTCTTATCTTGTAGCTCCGTGCAAGTATATGTATAGGTATAACATACTGAAATGCATCTATAGATTGGTCAGTTTAAATACATTATATTTTTTGGAAAAAATAGATACATAATATGCTTATGAGATTTCAATGGTTAATTTTGACCAAAACTCGATTGTAAAAAGTTTCCTTTTTGTGATAATATGGAAAAATTTGGCAAAAAAATTCAAAATCCCATCGGTACTAGCATATAGGTATTTGAAGATACACTAATTGACACACTTTATATTGAATCTTTTTTTTTTAAATGGAGTATTTCTAAGTATTCATTTAAAAATCTTGATACAGGTACAAAAAATACCAGAAAACAAATTTCTATTTAGATTAAACATGCAATGAATACTCAAGTCTAATTACATAGGTTATTATGTATATTTTAAGTCTAATAAAGTTATGATCGATATTGGCTTTATTGCTTCTTAAAATATTCTCCATCAAAGGTCAATACCCTTTTGCATACTTCTGAACCCATTTTCGAAGAACTTTTTCGGAACAACAAAGTCATTTTTCCGCCAAAATTTAAAAAAAAAACACATTAGTTTATTCCTTTGCTTTTTTCTTTTCTTACTTAATCATTTTTGAAGACGGATAATTATAGACTTAATATTGTTAGACATACAAACTAATTGATGGCCTGATGAATTGAACTGATATTTGGTATAAAGCTTATAAAAATCTATTAATTAGCTAGGGCGTCTTTGCAAAGTTCTTTGCAAAGATGTATATTTTATTCGGAATAACTCAGGATGTAATGTACAATAATAAACCAAAAATATTCTATATACTCTTGATTTATGCAAAAAATTATTTCAATACAGCCAAATCTGTTTTAATGAACAAAATTAATGCACTTGATGAAACTATATCCCTTGTAAAGTGCGCTACAATTTCTCAAATTTCTCTTCATTATATCTATAAATTTAATCTATATTTATAGTCTCTGCATTCAAATGAGTCAATAATACTTATATAGACTATAAAATATATTATTGTAAAATTGGGTGTTGGAGTCGGAGTAGGTGACATTCAAAATACTGGAGTCGAAGTCGGATGTTTTATGTACCTTTATTGGTATTATTAATCTTTATGTCAAAAAATGTGCACTGTACATATTTTTTTTATTACGTTTCCAATAACTTGATTTTAAAGACTTGAAGTATATTTAAGTATGTATTTATAAAAATCATCTAATGATATCTGGACCTCAATATCTATGTACAATGTACATGTTTGTAGCTCCCACCATAACCATTCTTTCTTTTGCCCTTTAATTAAACGACTAATGAATTCAACTACGTATTTACTTATATAATACGCTACTAGTCTTATATATATATAATTGATTATAGCACTCATAAATTGATTCCTAACTTCACCCATTGGGCGTTATATATATAGTTTTCAGTTTCTAAATGGTTTTTTATGAGGAAAAAAAAACAAACAAACACTAATTTAAGCATTGTTATTAGTAGGCTTACTTATGTTTTATTATTCACAAGCTATTCAACATACAATTAGATCTAGTGGTGAAAGTTTTCTTTAAAAAAAACCGCTTAAATAATAGCCAAGATGTTTATTTATTATTGTGCTAAATAAAAATACAGTTCTTTGAAAAATAATTATCTTATTGTTTTTGTTTCTTTTAATTGACTTTTTTTTTAAAACCCTGATTCATTTAGGATCTAACCGTATTTTGCGAAAAGTCATTGAAACTAATCCCTATAAATAAGTATTTTATCCCTTGCTGATTTCGTAATTTTTTCCACTCACAAAGAAAAAAAACGTTCTATAATTTTAGCAGTAGGTTTATTTTTGCAGTGACATACATTATTTGAAGAAAAACACGTCTTTGCAGGAAGAAAAATCCTTTGTATACAATTATCACCGTCAAGCATGAGGTGAAAAGATTATGTCTTGGGGATGTTTCTCTGCTAAGGGAAAATGATCAAAGGAGGATGAACATACTGGGAAATCACAGGAGATCACCTTCTTGTCTCAGATCAGGACACTCACAATGGGTCGAGTAATGGGTCTTTCAATACGAGAAGATGTCCAAAGCAACCTAGGAGTGGCTTAAGAAACAGCACAATAACTACTGAGGGGGTTCAGTAACCCAAACAAGAGTTCAATAAAAAAAGTGTCAAAATAAATATTTGATCAATTTTTGCAATTTTAATTGTGGGTATAATTTAACAGTGAGATACATTATATCTACCAAAAAAGTATATTTAGTATGAAAAGTGCTGACTTTAACCAAAAAACACTATCCCCACCGTCAAGTATGAATTTAGTGCATTGAAGAAAGTATGAACAGGTACATGTAACCTGGAAATCTTGGCCGACAATCATCTTCCCTCAGAGCAGGGCACTGAACATGGGCCGTGTTATGGATCTTCCATCACTAAAATGATCCAAAGTATACCGCCAAAACAGCAAAAGAGTTGCTCTAGCAGACGCAAGAAGGTCATGGAGTAGCGAAGCCAGTCCCCGGACGTCAATCCCCTAGAATATATTTATCAGTGGCAAAATTACAAAATCCGCATGGAATTAATACTCATATCCTTTGTAGTATACAGGGTATTCAGAATTAGAGTCCCATTCACTTTAACATAATTAAGTTAAGAGTATTGTATATAAAGATATCGTTACAGAAGCCATACAATTTGGAATCACGTTATTTAATAAAAAGATTGCAGTGTGAGCCCCAAACAGTTTCCTGGATAATTAGGGTCTCCTTTATGGCAGCAGTGTAGGCCTAATGGTCAAAAATTCCGGAAGACGAGTTACATACAAGCACCAAGTTGTTCAGGACAAAGGGCAAGTACATTAAATAGGATATTGTTTAGTTCTAGGACAATATTAAAACAGCTGGAAAAATTTGTTATTAATTCATCCCAGAGGAGCTGCTAGCTTGTACCATTTGAGATGTGAGATGATTCACAGTTTTCAAGGTGCCCAAGATGAAGAATGTGGAGAAAACCTCCCTAGGAAAACAGGAAGTTGAGGGTACAATTTATTAGAAATCCGGAGTTCCTGTCCATCTTGGAGAACAAATCAAGGAGGAATCCACCAAATTGATGAATCGCATCTCGAACAGCTTCTCCGTGACTTCTAGGACCATAAAGGAGGCCCCAAATTAAAAAAAATATCTATATTGAAGTATTCTAAAGCAACCTCTTGAGTACACGGTTGGCTACACAACCCTGTGCAAAAAAGGGCTTGCAACGACACTGTATATTGCAATACAAAACATAATCTCTATGTTTTTTCGTTTTTTTTTTTATGGGACACTATTTCCAGAACACTCTGTATACCATATATTAAAGGATAATTACATCAGTGAATCAATTTTATATATAACTTTATCACTTGATGATAATTTCTTATTGACACTGTTTACGAATGGCTATAACCAGTCTACACACGTATACCCACGTCAGTACTACATAAAAAAAAACTTTTTCATTAAATTCCTACTGAAATTAAAGAGAAAGACATGAATATTCAGAGGCAGAAATAATAAAATAAAAAAACACAAATTAGTTCATTATGCACCGTGAGAAAAGTATTTAGTTCTCTCGTCATGTCGTTCAACCATTCAAAAGTATACCTAGACATCATTGGCTTCATATTATGATTAAAATTATTACACAATCACTGAATAATAATTTTTACTTTATGTGCTATTTCAAAATCAAATTCTGGGAAAGAGTTAAACCCTTATGTTTGTTTGTATGTATAAATACATTAATTTATTCTATAGCATATTGCAAATCCTAATTTGATATGAGCACTTTCACATAGGTCTATAATGTATTTATTAATTCATTATGTTTTTTTTCTTCCACATATTGTTATTTATTAATAATAAGTAAAAATTATTTATTAATAGTAGTCAGTGAGGTTTTGAAATCTTATTTCCAATCCGACATATGTGGAAGAGAGCCTTGAACTTTGAGAAGCATGAGAAATAGTCATAAGTAAGTGAGCCTTTTCTCAATAACCAAAATTATATGATGGGTTAATTATGTATAATGAACCCTCATTAATAAATAAAGGTTGTTCCATTAAATTAATTTTTTCTATTCTGATAAATTATTCTCTAATTTATCAGAGTGTTTTTATTCTGTTGCCACTATAAGCGCACAATGTATTTCTAGGTCAGCTATTTTTTATTTTTTTAACAGCTTATTAGTACTCTAAATGTTGTTTGATTCAACTAGAATTCGCTTTTTGTTAATGTGTAACAAATTCCCTATTATTAATGGTTTTGATGGGATCATAAATTGCAATCGTTTACTTTTTCTAGAATCGGGATGGACAAAATACGATGTGATTTCCGATTTTGCTGTTCTATTCTTATGTCTGGGGGAAACTTTTATTATTTACTCATCTCTATTATCCAATTTTTGACATTTTAAGACTGGGGCCTACAGTAAGATGATTTACAATGTCTTTTTTGCGGAGATACATTGCAAATAGTCTTCCTCGAATCCCCAGTCTTCTCCCCAATGGCCTCCTGGGACAATTCCACGCAGAGGAGTGCTGTTATCTCAATTTTCTTCTCGTACTATGTGCTCATGGTGGCAACTAGCACATTTTTTTCCCTTAAAAATCAACAGCTAATTATGTGTTCTACAACATTGTTCATAGTAAAATTGTAACAAAATTACGCTTAACCTCTCTAAATTTGTATAATAGAGATGAATTAAAAATAACGGTTAGACCGGTATTATTACTTTTCTAAGTTATGAGTAACAAATCATGAAATATTTATGTCAAGGTACATAAAACGAGCAAGTGAATATAAAATTCAGTTTTTTAATTTTATAAAATATCGTAATAAAATTTAATGATCAAAAAACGCTCGAAAACTGAGAAGAAACCAATTGAAGATTGTAACAAAGGTGTTTTAAACGCATGCAGTCGGTGCAGCAATTGTCATTTTAGTGCAATAAGTTTTGTAAATTTATTGCATGGTGTATCTTATCTGAGACCGTACGAATCGTTTATAAACGTCTTTGATTATTCTAGTGTACTATCTTAGCATTTGATTGCTAGTACTGCTAGATGACACTATTATATTTAATTAGCCTCCTTTTCAGTTACTACCAACCTTCAAATACAATTGTCAAATTTCATGAGCATATGGTCTTTAGTATTTGAGTTATTGTGCTAAGTCTGATGCTTCTTATGTTACTTCCAAAACAGTGGATCAAAAAATATTTCATGTTTTAATTTTACACTGCTTCTTGATGGTAAAAAATACTGTTTATACTACTCAGTGCCCTGAAAAGTGTTAGTAAGACACAAAACCAATGATGCTGCAGAACGCAGTGGACGTTCAAATGAGGCAGTAACCACAGAAAACATCCAAAAAAAATCCACAAAATCGTTGTGTTAGTTAGCTGAGATTGTAAAGATAATTATAAAATGTGTTGCTTTTATATTACATGAACATTTGTGCGTGAGAAAGCTCTGTGATGACCAAAAATAAAAACCTGTTGAAGAAGTAGTGTTTAAACGTAACAAACCGTAATTACTTCGCTTGTATTTACAATTGATTAAACATGAATTCATCACTGTACTCCAAATCAAAACAATCATCATATTGGTGGACAACAACGGGTGAATCTCGTCTAGAGCGTCCGAAAGCACAAAAATACGCTAAAAAGGTTACCAGCTCGGTATTTTGGGATGTGCATGCCACAATATTAATAGAATACCTTGAGAAAGGTATTGAATAATATATGGCTTTATTAGAGCGCTTGAAGGGCAAAATCACGGGGAAACGGCCCCATTTGAAGAAGAAGAGAGTGTTGTTTCACATGAAAAACGTACCGTGTCACAATGGCAAAAAAAAAATGAATTGAACTTCGAATTGCTTCCATATCAACCTTTAGCTCCAAATTTGGGTCTCAGCCACAGCTGGCTGTTCGCAGACAAAAGAAAATGCTTGCCCGTAAGAAAATTCGCTACAATGAAAAGGTTATCGCTGAAACTGAGGAATGTTTTGAGGGAAAAGATAAAGCTTTTTTTTTAAAAGCAGCCAATGTTGAACTGAAAAACGTATTTTCTTTGTAAAGCTCATGTGTTAAATAATGTCAAAATTGGGTGTAAAATCGGAATTGGAAATTTTTACTAGCATCAGCATTAAAATTTTTTTGGGAATCGTCCCAATAGTAATTAAATGAAGTATATTCCAATATTTGAAAAGAATTGTTTAATTACAAATTAGGGACGAATATTTATATTAGAATACCGGTATAATATTGTTATTAAATTAATTACAGCAGTATCAATACTGAATAGGCAATATCAGTATTGAGAGTGGAGCAATGGTCTGTAGACTTATTTTATATTTATAAATAATGTCATAATAAATTACCTTTGTAGTATTTTTTTTTAAATATGCTACTACAAGAAATTCTTCCAGTGATTTCAGACTTAAAGTAACATTAAAAAGGACATAAATCCTTGACCAGCTTAGGAATACAATTAAGGCAAAAGTCTTTAATTTAAAATGTGTTTTTTTTTCTTTTCAACAGTTGGATTATCAGGTTTCCAAAACGAAAAATAATCACGTAATTTATTTATTTGAATAAAAATAACATTAATTTTGAATTAATTAAGTACCTATATCCTGAATTTTTTTCCTATAAAATACTATTTTATACCTGATAAAAATTATTTTAACAAGTTATATATTCATTTTCATACTATTTTAGTTTTTAATTTGAATACAGTTCTAATAGAAACTGTATTTTAATTTGAAATTTCTATTTGATTCTTTAATTTTTTTTTGTCTTTATTATGGGTATGTTAATTGTAAAGGTTATTAATAACTAACGAAGGCTATGTATCCAACTTTTAATAAATACAAATATAACTTTTTTTTCTCCTTATTTTAATATAAAATGAATACTCATTTTTCAATACGGATATTGATAGTTCATTTTCGATATTTTAACATCCCTACTACCTATTGATATAATACAATTTCTTGCTTTTTGAAGCAAAGGTTGCAAGATATAACAAAGATATGTAAACTTAAAAATAAAAAAAATCAGAATTGATATTTTGGGTTCTATGTACATATTTGAGTCTTTGTATTTAAACATATTGGGTAATTTATTATTCCCAAGAATTTTAAATAAAGTTTAAAAGCTTTATTTGGTTAGACATACTTATATTGGTCGTCCCGATATGCTCTTTCAAATAAAATCTGTCTATTTATCATACTTTTATTGTGTATATCATGTCAAAATAAATATTAAATCATTTAATATATGTTTTGAGTAAATACAAAAACTATCCGGAACAAAAAGGTAACAAAAAGAAATGTGCAATTTAAATATCCATTTATTTTTCAAAGCCCAATATTTTAGTCATACACTTATTTCATTCAATTACAGACTTTTTGTATTCTAATTTCTAATAAAGATTCTTACAAAAGTTAACAATACTTTCAGGCTTTCATTTTATTTATGTAACTAAACTTGCCACAATATGAACCCTTTGAAATACAATCTATTTTCAAATACTAATTATGATTTTATGACTATTTTTTTTTTATATTTGTGAAAAAAAATTTGATTTTTTTTTCCAAAAATGTAATACTTAAAATTTGATTTCCACAAATTTTTCAAAAAAAAATTTCTGTTTGAAATTTCAAATTTTTGTGAATAGTTGTAATTTTTTTAATATTTTTTCAAAAAATTTAATATTTAAATTTTTTTTTTCAAATTTTCTGTTCGTAGATATGAATTTTTGCATTTTTTTTTCAAAAAAGAATCCAAAAACCACACTCCCCCAATATATATATATTCCTGCAGACACCTCTGATACACTCTCCAAATCAATTTAAAGGGTCAATAAGAATAATTTTTTGATATAGATTGAGGATAATTTGTCAAAGAACACAAATGTAATTCACATTCAACTTTGAGAAAGATCATTCTAGCTTGCTCTTGTGTAGACGGGCCACATATGTCATTTTATTTCCATAAAATTCAATTATTTATTCTGTCCATACTCACATATAATCTCCCTCTCAAAAAAAAAATTGATTAATAAAAAATCCAAGGAAATAATTGTCAATGGGCCATTATTACGGGTAGCTCAAGGACAATATATATATATAAAACTACACTTTTCTTACTCCCCCCTCCCGATTCCAAAGAAGATAACAGAAAATTACTTAATATTTTTGTTTCTTCTGTATATTTTTCCGGCATTGGACCTTGATGATAAAAAAAGTAAAATTTGATTAAATCATCTTCATACTTGTCTGTCTTATCCATGCATCTACCAAAAAGTGTTACAATAGAACTCTTCAATGTACCTATTCACATAAGTGTTAATTCTTCTTTATTTTTAAAGGTAAATAATTGAGTATTTTGTATGAGTTATTACATCATAACATAGTTTTGTATAAAAAAATAAAATAAAAATATATATATGATAGTTTATTAAAGATGTTAGTATTTATTAATTGAAAAAAGATTTTGTTAGACAAGGAATGGTTAAATTATTTTTCGAGAAATTTTTTATTATTTGTGTTGAATTGGTCTACAAAATATAAAAGACTGCTGTCTTATCTGTCCGGTCTCAGTCCTTGTTAATATTTTATGGTAACTACAACAGCATAAACGACGTATTTACTAACTACGTCATTGTAGTTGTCGAAGTTTTACAATTACCCCATACAAAGAGACAAAATATCTGGGTTTTACAGTAGGATGTGTGTAGCTCGAACATATAATTTACAGAATGAATATGGTTCTAGGCAGAGCTGAGCAAGTTAATGCAACTTACCTTAACTTAAATAAGTTAAGTTAATTAACTTAACTAGTTAATTATTTAAACAGCATTATTTTAACTTCAACTTAACTACTTATTTTTTAATTTATGAAAATTAACTTTTAACTTAAATTGTTATTTTTTTAAACTTGATTAATTTAAAGTTAAGTTTATTTTTTTATTCCAAGTTGAAATATTAAAAACTGTCTTTAAGTAACCGTTAGTTCTCTGATGATTTAGTGTGTCGACACTATTTGTTTCATTAAACTTCTCAACTGGGTCATTCCACATCAAATCGATAAATAGGATATTTTCTCAGTGTCGTACAAAAAAGTCGTTTTTATCTCCGATATTCTTATAATATTACATATATTTTAAAATTAGATAGAAACTCAAAAATCTAGAATTTTAGTTTTCTTAGACTTTCATTTTAGTAGTATCTTGAATTTGTATTTTTTTCTTGATCGTTCAATTAGAACTGGAGAAAATTTCAGCCAGAGAGATCGACATAATAATTTTTATTATAAAGCCTGGATAAATCTCTAAATGTACTAACTTAAATAGTTATTTTTTAATATCGAAATTAATTTTAACTTAACCAATGTTGAGTGAGTTAATTTAACTTAAATTACTCTTAAGTTAACTTACTTAAACTTAACTTGTTCAAGATAAATAACCTTGAAATTAACTTTAACTTAACTAGTTAATTTTCACAGAAATCGAAATTAACATTAATTCAACTAGGGCAGGGTTAGATTGTTCTTCCCTTCTCCTACTTGTAAAGCCACGTTTATTTATAGATATAAACAGTCCATCCTGGTCTAACGGTCATTTATTTAAAGCATACCACCGGACTATGCTGATATATCCAGTCTTCAAATATATAATTGTTACAAAATTGGAAACTTGGTTTCTGTGCTCACCTGATCTAAGAGTTGTTTTATTCAGATTCCCTTTCCCGACTGCTTAATAGAGGTTTGACTGTATTTCCACTTTAATTCTACCGAAACTATTTAATGTCCTATTAGGTATAGGGGAAAGGCATTTTTTTGAAAAAAAAACCTAAAAATTAAATTTATTTAGAAAAAAATAAAAATATTTAACTTTTAAAAATTAAATTCAAAAATACAATTTGATATGAGAAAAATTTCAAAAATTAATTTTTTTATAAAAAAAGTTTCAAAAGCCTATGGCTATTCTCAAAAAATTTCTAAAATTTACATCTGTTCACAAAAAATTAAATTTTTTGTTATAAAAATTGAAAAAACATCTATTTACAAAATATTATATTTTTGGGGGAAAAAATTCTAAAATCAAATTTTAAATTATTTAGAAAAAGAATGAATAAATATCGAGCAGTTCTCAAAAAAATAAATTTTTGGAAAAAAAATTCAAAATGAAATTTAAATAAAAAAATTTTTGAAAATATTATTCAAATATTAAATTTTTTGGGAAAAAATACAAAAATACATGATTAATTACAGAAAATTACTTCGTACCATCACTACTCACAAGGACATAAGCAGGAGACCTCATTTACCAATCATCAATTCTACTCTGAGTACTTAAATTTATAACTCTCCAACAAATCATCAGTGATACTTTCAGTATTTCACATACTATGATTACTTTATACTTGGATGCTTTCTCTTCAAGAATAATGATCAACATTTTATTATTCATGTTACTAATACAAAAAATCAACATAAGGTCATATTTTCTACAATTCTAATAGAATACACTCGTAGACATTTTATATATTTATGATGTTAATAATAAGTGAATACATAATGTAATGGAATATTAACTAATTTATTTAAAAGAAAAAAACTCTGGATCCATTTGGAATTGCGTGTACTTTCCTCAAAAGTTCGTAATTTGAAGTGTGACTATATAAAACAATGCTATTGTGTCTGGATATTTGAAGCCTATTTAAATATACGCATATATTTTTTATGCAACTAATGTATGGAATGCTTTAAAATCTTAAAAAAAGAAAAAACTAAGAAATTAATTATTAGACAAAATTACAATTTTATTTGTAATTTCAAGTTTCACAATCATAGTTCATTTAAGTCGTAAGTATTTCTACAATTATATATATTTGATTAAACGGTTTAATATATATGAAGAAATCAATGTTGAAAACTTTTTTTTTGCCAAAATCATTAATACTTGTGCATGTAAGTAAGTAATTAAAAAAATATTGTGAATTAAACATGCAACAAAAGGTCCTTGAATAAAAAAAAATGTTATTAAGTTGATATTCAATAGAACATGAGCAAACTGACAGAAAATATATTTTCTGCAAGGTGGTGTGACAGAACGGAGCTTGTTCTTTAAGCTAGTCTTTTAAAAGAATAGTTCACTCTGAGAAGAATTTTCACAGCGCCATCTATGTGAGTAACATATACTTATAGCTAATATTAAATAATATTATTATCCAGGGAGTTATATTATTTTGCTGCAAGACAGCGTCACTCTCTCTCCCTTTGTGTACAAACTAGTATAAATAAAAAAAAACGCAACTGCCTCATTGATTTATGGAAGATTTTTAGAAAAATGACTGGTTTGAATCTTATTATATACTAACCTACTTAAAAATGTACTTACTGGTGTTGAAGTTTGGTCGGAAAATCCTGGACCAGTATGAAACCGTTAGGGTTTTTGGTGTATTGAACTATTTTGATAATTTGAAGATAAATAGATAGGTTTTATAGAAAAAAATTCGGAATTTTTCTCATTGAATACTTGGTACTGACATAATCTATAGATGATGACGTCATGTGTGTTTCAAAATTGTTCACATCAAACTACAAACGTGTCATATGAAGTTTAATGTATTGCATAAATCAAATTTGTACAACTCATAAATCAGGAGTACCAAAAAAATCGGTTTCTCATCTTTTGAAGGAGAAAAAAATAGGTTTATAAGATTATTACACTCCAAAAAGTATATGTAATCTGGCTACCTGTATGTTTTTTCCAAATGCATTTGTTGGAATTTCATGCAGAGACTCTTGAATCCTCTCAAAACATTTTTTTTTTTTTGTAAATTGGTATGTGGACAAGAATAGAGGATGCCAAGAAAAGGATAGTAGATCTTGCCCACACCAAAGTGAGCAAAAATAGGATTGCAGAGATTATGAAGGAGATCAGGATGAAAGTGCTAAGGGTCTTGTCCAATTTTGATGAGAGAGGATCTATCGAAATGATGTCTTGAAGTGGTGACCATAATCTGAAGAGGTTAGAAGAGTTCATGGACAACCTCAACAAGTCCATTAAGGGAAATCCGACAGAGCCCAAGAGATAGCTGGTAAGGTACAGAGGGATGTCAGACTCCACCATTAGGCTGGCTGTCAAAGATTTCGGGATGAAATTGTATGTCAGAAGACACTGACAACTCCTTACTGACGCTTTTAAGAAGTCCAGATTGGGGAGGGGGACCAAGATCATCAACTGGCTCAAACACCATGGATTCACTCTCTGCATTGTCTTTAGCAAGAAGAGGTGGGCAGTAGATCAGGCCAGAAACAGCAGGAATGATTGGAACCTAGATTTACAGGCAGGGGATGTGTCTCACATCCCATCTCCCAAGTTTAAAGAAGGAGCCATGATGCTTGGGGTGGTCGGATAAGAAGGCAAGAGGACCCCAATTATCATCAGGAGAATTAGTTTACAGGATTGGAACAAAGAAGTACATGGACGCCATGAGGAACATAGCGAACCCCTGGATTGATAACGGTTATGCTGAGATCTTCCATGTGCGGCAACAGGATGGTAATATTAGCCACAAGAGCAGGGATACCTAAAAGTGGCTAACAGAGAATCTCCAGGATGTTTGGGCAGCATCAATGGGGTCTCCATCCTCACCAGATTGTTCACAATTGGATATGGAATATGGGGATTCGTGGAGTAATGGTTTGGTTAATAAATTTAATGTGTAACAATTTTTTTCGTGCACCCTGTATATATGTATTAAGAACGAAAAAATCGGGTGACGATTTTAAAACGATTAAATTTCACGGTCTGGACCGAAATATCAGTCCAAATCGCTAAGGGAAAAAAACATGTTAGACTGAACTGACAAAACTAATTCGGCATTAGGTTCAGTCTCAACAATAGTACATACGGGCATCCAATCAAATTTGTTTTAATGAAAGAATGCTGTAAAAACATTTTCTTTTTCTTTGAGGAAAACCATTTGAGAGAATCACTCAGTATTTCTATTTTTATTCCTAAATAACAACTTCCTTTTTTGACAAGAGAACCATATTTATTTACTTTGACTGAACCCTTCTTCCATTTCATATTTGCGACATTTTAATCCGATCAAAATATGTCAAATCCCTACTCCAAAGTTAATTTACAAATACCTACACATTCATACAAACATAGATACAATCTTCCATTTTTGTTTCTATGGGGGTCATGTATGGAAATTAATGTGGTTGGGTGGGGAATTCACTCAATCTTGTTGTTTTGGTGTTCTACCATTGTAAACATATTTATTTTCTCTACCACCCAATGACGTTGTTCCGGTATACAAGTCTGTTTATATGTTACTTCAGCCTTTTCATTTCATTTTGGATTATGGCAAATAATGAATGAAAAGTATTATTCATATGGGAGATATGTACTGTTTATTATTGACTGGAATACTCAGAGTTAGTTTGTCACGGAAACGTCAAAACTTAACACAACATTCTCAATTGTGCAAATGTTTCTGTAACGGTCGTAATACTTTTAAGAAAATGAAGTTGGAGTTTCAAACGAAAAAAAATCAGACTAAAAAATATTTTTGAGGAATAATTCTATTAAGAAATTAAATGACAGTTTTTGTTGTACAAAATGACAAAAAAGCAAAATAGTGTTTCTTACTTCTCATATATGAACTTTGGCAGTAGATTTGATAATAATATATTGTACATCGGGTATCAAAAAGCAAGATTTAAGCAGTAAAAATACGCAGTATTAAAAGACTATATGATTTAGTTGCGGGATCTTAGGACTAAAATACTCATACCGTGGGACAAATTAGATGTTGTTTGTATATTGCTGAAAGATGCAATTCTAACCTACAATACTTACTATGATAAAAATCATGTATCCCTCAATGTAACTTGATAGTATTAAAAGAACAACATTAAAAAATTATTTCTTCCGATATTTTACAGATTTTTAAATCAAAACAATGATGCTCATTTCAATTAAAACTCCGTCTATTATCTATTAGACTTTAACAATTAGATTATAAACGTTGCCCATAGACAAATTTGCCTTATGTATTCCATGAGTAATGCAAAATACTTAGGAACAAATAAGAAAATTCTTGAGTATTTAAAAGGAAGTGCACACTAAATCCCCAAGGATGAGATTCCTCCGTTCTATATTATATTTAACAATTTTGTAATAAAATATTTATAATTTGTCTTGTATCCCAATGGCTATTGACTCATACAATTGCATACATATTAAGCAGTTCACAAGAGTCAATTTAAATCCACCATTGTTTGGAATATATTTAAAGTGTTCTCGGTCCATTCATTCCCAACTTGTTATTTTTTTAAAGATTATCCACATTTACTTAATGAATGATTTGTGGTTATATCTACCGATGGTTTTTAAATATATATGATATATGTATATATGAGTTGGAAGCACGAGAATCTATCAATTAGACGTGCTTGTGATCATCAGAGCACTGATCGTTACGGATAAAAAAGTTATATTTATACGTATTTTTTAGAGATTTTAAATTTTTATGTACAGAGTTGGAGAGCAAAACGTGGAATGTTAATTTTCTCATTAATATAGGAAGGCTTAGTGATTATTTTTTGACATACTGGTTCAGACATCCTTTGTGCGTAAACAAACTATGATAAACATTTCGTCATCTTGTCATCATGAGTGAGGAAAAAGCACAAAGGAAGCGCATCTCAGATCCCCAAGATGCTGAAGTTCAGGTAAAGAAGGATTATGGAAATTGTGAAGTGCTCCAGGTGCCTGGTTTTCAAGGTGGCCATGATGAAGAATGAAGGAAAAGACCTGTCCAGGTAAGCAGGAAGTGGAGATCCGGAGTTCTGTCCAGCTTGGGGAAGAAGATCATTGAGGACCCCATCAAATCGATGAATCACCGGCAATGACTTCTCCATGGCTGATAGAACCATCAACAGGGCAGTAAAGTTTGACTTTGAATTGCCTTGACTCCACGCCACATTCTGACCGAGATCATGAAGGCCAGGAGGCTTGATTGTCCACGTTTTGCTGCCCAAACCTGTACTTAATGTATGTAATTTGTAACATAGGATCGATCAACATGCATCTAATTTGTTTCAAACAGGTAGTCAAATTCAGATCATTCTGGTAAAAACATACTTAAGTTAATTTCAATTTTTTCTCCGAAATTATTTGAAAAAAATTGATAATCAACCATGCATAGGAGCAACACTAATATACACAAGGTTCGTTAAAATAACTTTTTTTTATATAATGCATTGCAATAAGTCTGTAGTATTAGCAGAAGGGTGGACGTGGTTTATTCTAGAAATGATATTCTTAAGTTTTCTTGGAAATAGAGTCAGTAGAAATCGTGCGTTGGAATAGTGAGGAACGAGCATTTGCTTTCAAAAATAAATATTGCCAAGAAATGGTTTGACATAATATTTTATTAATTTAAACTTATTTTAATGTTGTTCCTAAGTAGTTTTTTAGCGCAGCTTAGGAAAATTATTTAATGACTTAAATTTCTAACATACAAAAAACGATTTTTTTCAATTTGTTTTCATAATTTGAAGTTTAAAAAAATATCTGAACGCGAAAAACTCCACAGATAACAATATTATTTAAAATCTAAAATGAGTATAGTCATATCTGGTGCTATGCAATGATTTTAAATTGGTGGAGTTTGTCTAAATCAAGTCACAAAAGTAAGATGTATTGTGAAAAAACTAGCATGTTTTGGACCTTTTTGGAATCACCAATAATTATTTATCATAACAACTCATCGTCTATAAATCCTACAATAGATATGTTCCTAATTAAATTTTGCATCTTTTGTATCCATCAAAAATCTATCAATGAAAAGTAATTAAAAGAGAAAAAAAATGAAAAAAAAATCACCAGACCTTGGACAATGGGGCACCTCGCCTATGCAATATGAGTTTCAAAATTGTTTAAAACAACTTTAAATGTGTTTTATTATTAAACACAAATAAGAATTTTTTGATTAATATAATTAGTTTTATTGCCTTTTGAACAAAGGAAGTTATGTAGATGCATTCTGAACACTCTTTTGATAAGAACACTTTTGTAATGCTACAGTTCATGAATTGTAAGACTTCTACATAAAAAGTTGATAAATATTATTGAAAAATATTTAGGAACATATTTATACTATATTTATTTTATATCTCATGTACTGTCCACTATAATCATCCAGTATGATGACCAACCGTCTTTTTTCCCCATAAAAGTCCTTTTTTAATCTTGAGTGGAATGTCTAGGAACTTTATATATATATTTTTGACATGCTTAATTTTTTGAAAGACAAATTGTACCTTTCAATAAAAGATTTTTACAGATAATAAATTTGAAATTAACAAATAGACAAAAATTCTAAATATGGTATTTATAAATTTAAAAAAATGTGAGTTCCAAAACATTTAATTGAATAAACCTTTTGTAAAATAGCAAATATATGAATCAAGAATACTATATTCTTAAATAGATTAATTTATAAAATATTAAATGTCAATAAAAATATGGTTACCATACCCATAAGTCTTAAGATAACAACTTATGCATAGTAATTCTCATATACAAATATACACTTTTTAATTAGATCTGTTGGGTCATTACCAAGGCCCCCGAAAGATCTTTATGTGTATAAATCATTGGTCGGCTAGACAATCAAGCGGTACAAGGAGAACGGAGGTGGTGTTGATAGGACCAGGAGTGGTCGCAGGAACTCGATGAGTACACCCAGGTTGAACGAGGTAATGAGGTCGAAGATCAACCGCAAAAAGTAGGGCTCCATGCGAAAGAGGCGGGTGTGTTTCGAGAAACCATGAGTAAAGTTGTCAGAGAGGCCCCCTCCTTCTCCAGATCTACATGTAATTGACTTCTTCATATCCTCCATTATGAAAAGGGAGGTTATTGTGACTTTTTACCGCAGTGTCGACGACTTGCAGGTCACTAGCCATAATTTCTGCATGGGACAATTTGTCGGAGGAGACCATCGTAGAGCGTGTAAAGCAGATCCGAAGAGTCTGAGAGTTGTAGTTGCTGCAAATGGAAGCCATACAAAGTGCACTGTCACTCATTTTAAAGGAAACTTGACGCTCATTGTAATGGTGCAAAAATATGTTTCGAGAAATAAACATTTGTGTATATTCTTGGCTGTTGAAGTTGTCCTAAGACTTATAGGTCACTCTGTAGTATATCTGTAGCAGTCAAACCAGGCATTTCATGAAATCCTTGAAAATTTAATCATTTTGTGAAATGACTGTTTATCTTATGCATTCAACGAAACGACTGAAAAAATAAGCTGATAAATATTTTTGTGGCAATCTTTATGAAGGATTGAGAACTGCAGTTCTGTCCAGCTCAGTCTTGGTCCGTTCCAGTTTAGTCACCAATATCTGTCCTAAAACATATAAAGTTCGATCCTTGATGAAATAAATCAACTGTATTACCTTTTTTTTATCAGTTCAGCACTGAAAGTCCCAAGGACTGATAAGACCAGCCCTAAGACTGGACCGGACCAAATAAAAAAGACTGACACAACACTAATTATACATAAGACATTGTCCATTATGCTTTAGGAAAATTGTGAAATATTTAAGTAACAGCGACACACTGGAGTTAAACCATAATAGGTATGTTGTGAGGTATAGAATATAACGATCACTCATTTATTGAATATGTAATTAAAAGAGATTTCAAAATATGAGTGATATGCGGGTTGCTAAAATTGGCAAGTAATTTTTGAATGGAATTTATTTTTTAATATTTTTTGTAATATATATTATGATTTGTAAATAAAGATGAGGGGTTTCTATATTGATTTAGATTTTAATGCTAATTATTTTTCATGATATTATCATCATTAGGAATTTCATGAAATGACTGGCCCATCAATTCATTCCTTTCGTAAAGTGTCTCAGTAAAAATGTCTTTTTACGAAATAACTAACGTGTTTAGGAATTTTATGAACGACCAAGTTACATAGTTTGATAATCAGCTATTCCATACTTTTGCCGGATAAGAGTAACATTTTCGTTCAAACATAGGTTTAAACCTCTGATATGTTTTCGAATGTACAGTTCTATTATATCAATTGGTACTATTTAATCCCTATTTCCAATTAGATTAACTCTATATTATTTTTATTCTAATAAATATTTATATAGAGTGGGGACCAAAGCTTCGTTTCTATGTTATCAAGAAAAGTCAACTCAAAGCCAATTTGTTAATATGTTTGAATACTATATTCAACATTATTTTTTTATTTAATATGATATCCTTCACAAGCAATAACTGCCTCGACAAAGAGACATACAGATTGGCAGGCGGAGCTCATGCAAATTCGGATCGGAGTTGCGGTAGACATTCTTCTGCAAGATCCCTCGAACTTCAAAGTACAGAGGGGTGAGGTAAATACCGGAATTCAGCCATATTGTTGTTATATAAATTATAGCTCTTCTTGGGTGTTTGGGGCTATAATGGACTTCTTGATGTTGTAATCAGTTCGGATAGAGATACCAACGATCTTTGCCATCTTTCTTGGCAATGTCACCGTTGTGGAGGAAATCGCACACGCGTTACCTTCTAAGTTGTAGCGCCTGTATTTTTACACATAAGGGATAAAAACAATACTTTTTTTTTGTTTCAGCTGTCGTCTGATTTAATAATGAAACATGGGGATTAAAAATAATTTGTAATTAAATGCTACTGATAGTTTTGGTTCCCCATTCTGTACATAAGTAAAAAGTTTTGATCTAGCAGTTCTTAGAAGAAGGAAATACATCGGCCACCCTCATCTCCAAGCCATACAATATATGCATACCTATACGTTTTTGTGGATTTAAGTAAAGAAAATGTCTGTGAAAAAGGAAACGTGACTTGAATTAGCATTCATAAAATATATTTCTTAATTGTGTTCGTAAAATATTATGTTGGACATATAAAGAGACCTCAGAATAATGTCATTAAATCAATAAATTATTTTAAAATTAAATACGTGATGACCAAACAACATTGACCCCTTTAAATTTTTGACAGATATCCTTCTTTTTAATGGCTATGTGACGTATAGGTAATGCCGTTAATCTTACTTAAAAATACTTTAAGAAATATATTTTAAGATTATTCATTTCCAAATCCATGCTGCTACTCATAGGGAATTTAATCTCTTGTAAGAATAAATTATGTTATTGAAGGAAAAGAATTCCTTACGGTTATCCTAAAGTAGGGATTTCTTATCTTTACTCTATTTCTAAAAGGAAAATTGCTTTAACCAATAACAACATAGCAACTAGGAATATGAATCCCCAAAAAACCTCGTAGGGCCAAAATACGTTATGCCAGGAGAGATGAGTTTTAATGGGACATGGGCAAACTAAAAAAATATATTATCTCCAAGATGGCGTAACAGACTATATTTTGTTGCTTAAACTTTTTTTTTTTTTTTTTTTTTAAATAGCACACGATGAGAAGAATTTTCATGGGTACCTCTATATGAGCAATGTACACTACTATTGCAAATTTAATAACTTTATAATTCAGGGAGTTGTTTTGATTTTCTGCAAGACGACACCACTTTCTGTCGCTTTGTTTACAAATTGATTTAAGTTAATAATGCTCATCTCCTATTGAGTGGCTCTGTAGCAATAGAATATATTTTCAAACGGGGGAGGGGGTTAAATTATATAATGATGATGTCATCAGGGGCGTACAATTGTAGTTGTTGCGCTTTTTTTGACAAATTAGATAGAAAAGTTTTTTCATTCTATAAATCCCAAATTTTACAAATATTTTTTTTTTTGTAAGGATATACAAATAAAAATTCTTAAATTTAAGAGGTAAAATTTTCAGATAAGTCTACATTTGAACCAATAAGAACTTTAAAAAAAAGTAATATTGATTTTTTTCCTCCAAAATTGTGATGGTTTTTTTTTTGTTTTTTTTTGGTTATAACTGTCAAATTTGTAAAATAACTCTTTTTTAGAAAATACAAAATTTTAAGGAACGACAAATAAAAAAAATTAATAAAATTTTCCCTTGTAAAATTTTTTATACAAGACGATAACGATAAAAAGTTGAGCAAAAGTGGAAGGCTAATGGCCCTATTGCCCGTATATATTTCCGGCACACTTTCTCTTTAGTTCTGGTGTTTCAAAGATTTAGATGGGATTTTTGTAAAGAATATTCGAATATATGGATCTGCATCACGCATTGTTTCAACAATTTCATATAAATATTTTAGCCAATTTGTTTATTTACGTCATCGATATATAAACACATCTATGACATGTTGTAAGCTAATTTTGAGAGTAGAAAAATATAAGAATTTTTAGTAGGATCCCTGTTTCCAATTAAGTTACAACATCTATCAATTCGTTTGTGAAACAAAAATATACAAGTCATGACATATTATTTTCTTTTTATGTAAAAAAAAAAACAATTTGTTTGATATTCAAAAATACAAATATTTATGTATAATATAGGAATTCAATTCGTTTTCTAATCACACAGAACAACAATTGGAATAATTACTTCCTTTAGTAAAGGTGTAATAGGTAAGGTAAATATAAATTAGAGAACATTCTAAATGTAATAGGCGAATGAATCAATCCAACTAGTGTTGTTTCAGTCCTTATTTATTCGATCCGGTCCATTTTAGATTACGAACGGAACTATCAGTCCTCTGGACCGTTCCTTAAGAGTCCGGTCCTTCGGACTGTCAGTAGTACAACTGATTAAATAAAGAAAAAAAGAAAGTTGAGTGATGTCATCAAGGAGCAAACTTTATCATTTTGTAGGACTGAAATGTATCTGACCGAGAGTGAACTGAAATGGAACTGTAGTCTTCAGTCCTAAATCAGGACTTACACAATATTTATCGTACCTACGAGGGTATTTCTCTTGGCATCCCCCCCCCACCCAAATTTTCAGGGTATTAAGCCCACAATAAATCCTGCATGTAAATATTTATTAATATAAGGTTCATTTAAGGCGTTTCGAGTATGTAATTCACAATCATACAACCTACCATACTCTATCAAAATTAGATGAAATAAGTTTTTTTTGTTATAAGTCAGATTAAGGTACGGGATTTAAAAAAAGCTGGACCCAATGTCTCTAAAAAACCGCACAACTTATTATTGATAACATAAAAAAGTGAAAAAGTACAATATTTTGGAAAGACTTAGAAAATATTTACTATTTCTACTTGAAATAGAGTACAAAATAGGTACTTAAATTTCACAGTATTATTTATTTACCTGAAGGATCCTGATATTTTACGGGATCCTGTAATTTAAAAATTTGTAAATATAAACCTTAATAGCTACTGAGTGTTTTCAGAAACAAAAACAAAAGTTAAATATATACTGTGGTGAAAAGTATATTTGATCCCTTGACGATTTTATAAGTTTGCCCTCTGATAAAAAAAAGAACAGTCTATAATTTTAATGATAGGTTTATTTTAACAGTGAGAGACATTATATAACCAAAAAAAGTACCTAGAGGAAAAAAAATGCTTATAACATACCAAGAACACCATCCCCACTCTCAAATATAGGAGTAAAAACATTATTTTTTTTGAGTAAATCTCTTATAAAAGTATAAATTTCTAAAAATGAGCAAATTCAATTTTAGCCCAACTTTTTTTTATGACTATATATCTAGCCACCAACCTTTGGCAACTCTGTTTAAATTAATTGAAAGGCTGGCTGGGAAATATCTAGGATATATTATTTTCAAATTTATAAAAAGTCATTTCATTTTAAATATTAATTTATTGTATCAACATTTGTGGATGTTTCTAACGCCCATTTTGTTAGTTCAAAATTTATTGCTGTTTACCACAGTACGTACAAACATTATAAAATACTACAGATATGCATACATTACAAAACTATACACACACATACGGCAAAGAACACGATCACACAAAAGGTGCTACTACAGTAGAAATCGATCTGAAGTCCTACTCAATTTTATAGTTATTATTAATAATTTCTTTCATTTTTGTACATTTCATAAATTTAAGAATACGAAGAACATTTTAATCCTCTTTTTACATGGCTTGGTATCTCTCATATGAGAGCGATGTACATCTGTTAATAAGGTGGTATGCACTTTATGGTTCTTCAATTCAAATACATTGCACTTGTATTTTTCCATTTGCTCAGATGGGTCAAAATTGCCCCATGACCTGTGTAGGCTTGAACAAGTAAGTACATGTTTTGACGTGAAACGATTATGAATTTCAGTACAACTCTATGCAAAATAGTATGCAAATTCGTTTCCTGAAGTATCTGAATGGCCTTTGCACCAATCAAGATATATGGTTATTTCACATTTTCCGATGTTTAATATTTATTTGCACTTCTTAACTGTTTCACTTTTTGTAAACGGATTTAGAATAGCAGCAGTTGCTGATTGATATTCCAATTGAATTATTACGTTTTTTGATGGTTGTTTTAGTTAAGAAGATAACTGATTGTGTGATGGCGATGATTTCTGCTTAGAAGACCGATGCTTCGTTATTTAATTATGTTGATGATTGATGAATTGAAATGTCACCTCGAGTGATAGACCATCCCACACCTTTGTTGCATTTCTCATCTTTGGATCCGTGCGTATATATAATTGTATCAGGGTGTTCAACTTGACGGTTGAGAACCAGATACGATTGCCAGTGATATAGTCACTTACTTTATTCAATTCAACTTATGAAGTA
This sequence comes from Lepeophtheirus salmonis, assembly GCF_016086655.4. Taxonomy (NCBI): domain Eukaryota; kingdom Metazoa; phylum Arthropoda; class Copepoda; order Siphonostomatoida; family Caligidae; genus Lepeophtheirus; species Lepeophtheirus salmonis. Next base: position 9,646,046 of record NC_052138.2, on the reverse strand, counting down.
CTTTATCGCTAAGGAAGCGATGTCCACGACGACTTAGAAGAACACGGACACCATCCCAGGTTCCCCTGAGAAAATGCCTTGTCCTTCATCTAGAATTCGTTGCTTCTATGTAGAGGTCGAGGAGAGTGATGCCCAACGCTGCCTCTATTCCTGTTATTGGTGTTAATAAGAGGGTATGAGTCATGCAAAAGATGGTTTAACGCCCATATTTTGAGTAAAATGATCCAATATAAAGTTAAGGTTTATAATTACGACACAAAGTTAAGCCCCCACAATGAATTATTTTCCAATCCCTATGAATTAATTATATGATTTATAGTTCAAATCGGAACTAAAATATTGTTGGTACAATAAATAAACTGTTTTGTATTGCTGGCTTGTGGCTTTGGCTGGAAATTATAAATTAACTTTTTACAGTGAGTAGAATATGATCTTGCATCCGAAAATGAACACTAATATTGAATTTGATTTAAATACCCTCCCCCCTACAAGAGAAAAGGATCGAAGGGAGGATAGATATCCCGCCATCCAGGGTAATCTTGGGTAAACTTCTTGCTTCAGAGCAAGCCAATGAAAATGGGTCGTGTTATGGGTCTTCCAGGTTAATAATGACCATATGAACAAAGCAACAAAGTATTTGCTCAAGAATAAGCACATTAAGATCATGGAGATCCTTGGCCAGTCTCCATACCTCAATCCAATAGAAAACTTTAATTTGAAGGCAAAATTAAAAACACTGTTAAGGATTCAAATATTTATTTCCCCCACTGTTCGAGTATTTTTAGGTATATAAGGTTCTTTGGGTGTCTTGTACTGTCACTTTAAACGATTTTGTCTCAGGACATTTTGCCTCGAAGATATTTTGGATTAATATATGTAAATAAATATATGAGATTTATACGTCTGTATTGTTTATTTTTGGTTAAAATTAATGTTTCCGTTGAATTTATAAATAAAAAATGTAATGTTTAATACTATAAAATGCATTAAAGGGTTATTTTCTGTTTAATTTATGCTTGTTTGTGAATCCATGAGTACTTTCTAAGATGAATTATAATGGACATCATGTCTCATCATAATTAATTGATGACAAAAGAGTGACTAGTACTTCTTCTCTTCCAATTGTTGTTGTGTTTTTTTTTGTTTTTTTTTCTTATTATTCGCATTTTATTACCTATTTTGCAGCTGATTTGAATTCATTAATTTCAATACTATGTATGCATTGAAATTTTAAGGGTATCATTCCATAAAGTTTCCAATAGAAAGCAACCATCTAATACACATTACATTTTTTAATTAAGAAATTCAAAGGGAACACCAATATTAACCAAAAACTACAATAAAAATAGATAAAAATCATTTATATGTATATTAAGGCAAATATTACATAAAACTAAATAGCTTTAAGAGAAGATGTCTTAAGGCAAAATATCTGCAGAGAAAATAGTTTAAGTTGTTAAACTTAAGAAATAAATAAATAAGTAAAACAAGTTTTTTTGTTTCACAAAGAAAAAAATCCAATTAAAATACAAATTGACAGCTTCAAGATTGCTAAAGTTTTGTAGGAATAATTGTCTATAATTATAGTTATACATGCATTTTAAATCATTAATTTACATTAAAATAGTAAAAAGCATATAGGTACATCTGTCATAAGCCATAAGTATTTCATTTTCAGAAGACCATAAATAGATTAATATATCTATTATGTTTAAACAGGTTTTGGTATTAAAAATGAGTGTAAAAAAATTGGTTAAAAATTTGGGTCCATACTCTGAGACAGTGATCTCAAACAAAGTATAGGTTCAATTCCATGTAGAAAAAACCTTTCAAGACCAAGGAAAAAATCCGTCTTGCATCGAGTTTGAAAAACACTTTTTTTTCATTTTTATGATCGTGATAATCTTTATTAGATTCATTATCTATTTTGTTTTGTTCTTTTAATTATCTATGTATAACTGTCTGTCGATATACATATAACCGTATATAAAGTGCAACCTTGCATTACGAGCTATATCTTTCATTCTCGTAGAGCAAAATAAAATCTTCGTTAATTACGAACCAAGCAATAGGAGCCTGCAAGGGGAGCACTAGACATTTTCAACCCCCTTTTTTTTTTAGATTGCATCCCCACTTACAATAGCTGAAAAAATGTCATGCGAGTCTTACTTACCGTTTGATATCAGTTATATACCAACGTGTCATAGTTAACAAGAGATTAATGATCTTTCCATCTTTTTGAAGCTTGCATAAGTTGTCTAGTATTAAGACCCAGCACAGGAATGATTTTTTTGCCAGTTCAGTTTTAAGTGATTTTTTCTACACCAACCTGGGTCCATATTTCGGTCCAGATCAAAATTGTATCGTGGACCGCTAATTCCTTTTCTCTTTCCTTAAAAAAAAAACATCATTTTTTCTTTCTAACTTCTTTAAAAAAACAATTTGGACCGGATCAATTTTACTAGAAAATTTTTCAAATAGAGGTTAGGACTAGTGTTATGTCAGTCCATATTTATTCGGTCCATTCCACTATTAGGAACGGTACTGTCGGTCCTTTTGGACTGTTAGCCTTTGTGACCCGTCCTTAACAGTCGGTCTTTGTAATTTTTTCACAAATGCCGATGTTTTAAAAAAACCCAATAAGACATATAGTACATATATTCAAATAATTGCACATATCTAGTATAAAATATTTATTTATATATTAAATGCGAATATCTGCGTGTGTGTGGGTGTGTCCGGGAATCACGTTAAACAAATACATCGATTTTGTCGAAATTTTTTATGTAGCTTCTTAAGGATACAATCTTCTGGTTACAATTTTTTTCGGCTTTCAAGGCCATAGTGGCCTTAAAATAGCATTCTTTTTAAAAACGAATTTTTGGACAAACAAGTGACTACTTTCTAATGAAACAAAAAGTAAAGACGGTAAAATTCTAGGAATTATTTTGGCTACATGTTGGTATGTATCTTAGCGGACTTTATTTTAAAGAGATTGTAAGGTTTAGAGAAGAAACCCAAAAGAAAAAATAAGACATTGGATTTTTGAAAATATTATGAAAGTTGAGCGAACCTAAAACTATTCATTAAACTATATATTCAGCTGGAATATTTTGTCCCAGGCAAACCTACCCTAGTGTTTTCATTATATGTAATAAAATATAATATGAAGGAGAAACACCCTCCATGACGTCACAAGGGTCGATTATAACTTCTTTAAGTACCGAAAAGTGGGACTAGACTTGACGGAACCGGACTTGACTGCGATCCTTGATCCTATATAACTACCGACACAACACTAATAAGGACTGATTTATTTATTGTTTTAACCGTCTCAGACTATTATTAAATACTTACCCCTGTTAATAGTCGGTCTAATAACGAACTTTTTCGATTTTAGCGATTTGACTTGACCATTTTAAACCGACATGCAATCGGTCTTAATAAGTGATCTCCAACACTATGAGCCCCTCAGCAAGATATCCTCGTTAAAAATATGCCCCTGGAATACGAGGAATTACTGTACGTACGTAATTAACTAAATATTATATACTTCCCTCTGTACCTTGACCAGTTTTTTTTCATGACTTTATTGTTTTAAAATTCAATTAACGTCTTCCCTGTAGGTATTCTGATTAGAATGAATAGATACTTAAATGATAATAATTGATTCTTTCTTTATTTAATATACAAACTTGATATGTTTGAAGATCTTCAGAAGAAGAAAAAAATATTTAATATTTGTTAATAGATATTTTTGATTGACAGTTTTTATATGTGGGTAAATGGTTTATTAATATGTATCTACTATTATTTATCAGAACATAAATACCATTGGATGGTTTATCTATGCAAAATAAATAAGACAAATATTTATTTTACCATGTGTGTGTGTAGATAGTTTTTCAAACGTGTCAAAAATATAAACTTATAACAAAAGATTTCCTATGTTTTTAAACAAATATTATTATTTTCAATGCATTCAAATAATTATATCCAAACAACATACTTTACCATGCATTTAAAAACAAATATTTATTTGTCAAATTAAGCCTACCTACTCCATACATACAAGGTGTGTCAGTAGTATTTGAACAAGTTTTATATATTAAATTATTGCTTTATAGGATGTTGAAATGTTATTTGACAATAATATAAACTACTCAGATATATTTTGACAATATTTTTGTAAATAAAATGTTCCCAAAAAATAAATGGTAAAACCACAATTTTAAAATGGCGGAACGACATAAAAGAGTGTTTGTGCGTATTTTAGCTCAAAACCGACCTGTTCACATTACCAGCTGCTTCTACATCTCTAAAGGGTAATGTTTTTAACATAAAGAGGGTGTATAATGGGAATGGTAGAAAGAAAGGTTAGCCAATGCCTGGAAAATTTCCATTTTTTCGATCAGAGGGTATTTTTACATCCGTCAAATATAATATCTTACCAAAAATTACGATGAGATAACTATCAAGGAGCCTAAAAGTATCTGATGCGCTAATAATAGCCACTTCAGCATGGGTAATTACACATTAACTCAACACGGTGCCCCTCCCACTTATCCTACACCACGCAAGTGTACAGAGTGAGGAACAAAAACTTGAATAAGAATGACTAAATAACGCAAAACCTGATTTTCATGGAATTCTCAAAAACAACTACAAACTAATTTGTGATATGTTTAATACTATATTTAGCTATATTTATTATGCAAGATTGTGCGCTTATCGTTCTAATGGTCCTAACAGTTCAAGTAGTTCCGGTTATTGAACCGTTAGAATTCGAACCGATAAATTCTAACCGAGACCGCTTATCGGTCTCGGTTCTTGAGATATTTTTTTTTTTTTTTTGTGTATATTTATAACCTTTTAATATTCCATCTGCATCATTTTATTTGAATGAAACATGTCGTTACTTTCATTGCATTACAACACCTTTCCTCCAAAAATAAACATTAAAATAACCAGATCTGCTATACATGTGGGGGCCCTATAATATGATAAATATAATATCTCTTAATCCATGGTTTCCAATATTTTATTAATCCCAAGGCCTTCTACACTAATGCATTTTTAGCTGAGGCCCCTCTTATACAATATCATTTCCTATGACCTAATTTTCTAGAAACGTTTCTTGTTTTAAGTGCCTGTTAACTAACTAAGCCTGTATAAAAAAGAACCGAGACCAAAGATCGGAGCTGAGAACAATTTAGGTGAACAGACACCTAAACCGTCGAAATGAAAGTAACAAGACCGGGCCGGTAGAACCACTGAACCTGAACCGGGACCAACCTTGTCAATATTTCCTCCGATTCAAAAGGGAGGTGGTCTACATGGAAACAGGCAAAAGTCACCCATATTATTAGTGCATATATTTTGGTTCTTCTTGGCTGTATGAGTTTTAATATAATTTTTGATGTTGTCGACAGTATATATGATTGTAGTCTCTGCAGCCTTTCCAACACTGACACTGGCGCGGAGGAGATTGCACACGTGTTTCTTTTTTCGTTGTCACTCCAACATTTCAACACTTAGAGACATAGGATTAAAATAAAACTTGTTTCGTGTCGTTTCAGCTGTCATTTTGTTGCGTAAGGAAAACTTGTCATTAAAAATTACGAGGATAAAATCGTAAATAAATACTACAACAAGTTTTGAATCCCCATTTTGTGCATCAATAAAAAGTTAAGATTTAGTCGTTTTTTTAATACAAAAATGTGGGGCCTTCCCTCATTTCCAAACTCAAGACCGCTCAACTACTACGCACAAATGAACGTGCATTGAGCAGAAGTGTTGTAGGAACAGATATTTCAGATTGAAGCCTGAAAATATTTGTTGAGAGTGCATAAACCAGGATCAGAGAGTCCAAGATTGAGAAATTTGCATGCATTCCATCCTGGAGGCTTGTATGGAGGCTAAGGGAGAAGACTTTGAAAAATTTAATTTCAAATATATCCCCCATTAATAATAATGAACAATACCAATTTTTCTGTAATAAGTAACTTCTTTTATATGATTCATTTTATTTATGAAGCCCAAATGTTCAACGATTTATGACGCACCCGGTACATAGATTGCAAAATGATTCATGTATAATAATCTTATTAGTACAGTTTGTATCAATTTGGTGAAAATATTCAATATAAGGTAGAAACACCCTTGGATTGATATTTATTTCATGTTTTTGGTGATATTACTGCTCTTTTTTTGTTTATAAAAAAACACACTCACTCTAGGAATTTTCAAATTGTCTGTCTTTATCGTCAAATGATCTTCCCAGCATCATTATGGTTGCACTACAAGGAAAGAAGCGGGCGGGGGGAGTTATTGTGAAAATACATATTTTAACTCTATAAATATATAACTGACACTAAAGAACAACACTCCAGGAAGTCTTACCCCCTCCAACTAACTAAAATAGAATACCAACGTGTAAAAAACATGATATATTAAGTGAATAATACTATTTACAAATGACAAACAACGTCTCAAAAATACATATATCGAATAAACTGTTTAGGGAATAGGTTAACATTTATTACTCATAGATATATTAACAGGACTACACACATACTCCATTCAATTCCGGGTGTATTTAATTGATAAAAAAATATATAAATTATGAAGCAATTTTAAAAAAAAATAACATCAACATTCTAAATTATATATTGGGTCATTCCACGAGGAAACTGTTTGGAGTCAAATTTAACAACATAACTTCTTCATATGGTATTTTCTGTTCATTTATTCAATTTTGCTATAAAAGGGTATGTTTGATGAAGCCTTATTATTTTTGTTTACTATGTAAAGGAAGTTTTGATTTTTATATACCATCACTCCTAATTCCTTGACTTTACCACTGAATAAAAAAATTTTTTAAAGTTTTCTATAATTAAATGGTTAAAGTTAAAAAAAAAAATCAAATAGCCCAAACGTTAACATATTTATGGTCAAAAATGAAGATCATGGTGAACTTTTTTTTCATAAAGAAAAAAAACAAGACTTATTTCATTCGTTCATAACTTTTGCCACTTGGTGGACGTGGGAGAGGGGGCACCTTCCTGAGTCCTTTTGTAGCAGCAGTCCGGGTAGTTGTTCTTCAGCCATGGCAAGATGGTGTACCTAGGCACCTTATACCTAGTAGAATTCCTGGACGATTTTCTGTACGGCCTTAAAAAAGAACGGAGGCCTCTTCATTCCATCAAAAGCCACAAACGCCGAGCCCTTTGTTTGGGCCGAATATTTGGCGTAGTAAATCCCTTGGATCTCTTATTTTTGTTTCGGGAAGAGTGGAAGAGTTCCAGCGGTAGCGGAATTGATCAACTGTGACAATCTTCTTGTCCGAGAAATTTTCACAATTGATCTATTTGCCTTAATCTATGTCAGGGGTTTCATGCACCATTTGAGCCTCCTGGCTTTCATGCCCTCTGTCAGAAGGTGACGTGGTATCCTTTTGAAAGAAATTTATCCCAAGCTGTGCTTAATTGGAATCTTGATGGTCCTAGGAGCCACGGAGAAGTCGTTGGAGAGTCGACTTAGTGGGATCTTCCTTTATTTTCTTCACCAAACTTAAAAAGAGCTTCGTAGTCCTCTTTAAAGTATGCCCTCCACTTCCTGACTTTCTTTTAAAAAATTTGAAAATGTATCAAAAAAATTAAAAATCCAGAAACGAGATATTGTACAAACGGAAAAAGAAGAACGTATATTAATTACGAATTAAAAAGTTAATTAATAAGTTAGTCTTAGTACGAATATTTATCTTCAATCTTCACATTGGTTGAATAAGGAACATTGAAAGTTAGCAATAGCAATGAAAATAAATTAATCAGAAGGTCAAACGTTTGAAAAAATTGCTTCATATTTACCAAAATCAGTATTTCACATGGTCAATTATACGTTTTATTTTCATGAGTGTGAAAAGAGGTGCAGGTTTGGTTATATTTACATCAAATGGATAGAAAACAACAACAAAAATTGTATACAAGGATGATTTACGATTGAAATTTACCTATAAGATATTTATAGTTTATAATAAATCGTTTTAGAAAGCAATTTTAGCATAAAAAACTAAATATTAATAAAATCTTTTTAATTTTTTATCAGTTATCTTATAGAAAGCATGTTTGCACTGGTACAGTCTCGTATTTCTAAATTCTAATTCTAATTTGATTATTAATAGTTCCACTGTAACTAATTGCAAAATTTGATTGCGGAAAAATTGCTCTTTTAAGAAATTCAAACGATAGAAAACATTATTGCTTTGTTATGTTAAATTTGGTCGTGTTTGAGTCTCTGAGTAATGTACCTAAAAAAAAGAAGAAGTGTAGAAACTTTTTCCGATCTCTCTTAATTGTCAAATAAAACGTCTTCTTGTTAATGAATTCAAATAAAAAACTGTATGGATGGTTTGACAACATGAGGATTTGGTTCACTCCCTAACTAACTTGTAGAGCATACATAGAGTGAAAATTCATGGGTGAATAAACATTTGATTCGTACACGTAAAAGGAAAAAAATTGACAAAATGATAGTGTGCCCAAGTATATTCCATATATTTTCTCAAAAGGAAATTTTGTATTTAATTTACAAATACATACATACTTATTTTTTAATTTATTTGGAGATGTCCAAAATAAGGAGTGTTTAGTGGAAATATTTTCCAAGATGATTTTGTATGTGTGTATGTACATAGGTACCTATTCATATATCAATAAGAAGGTGTAATTAGTGTTGTGACAGTCCTTATTTAGGACTGCTTTCCAATTCTTCCCGTCATCAAATTTATAGATTTCAGATCTTGATGACGTCCCTCAAACTTATTTATTTACTTTTTACTATTAGTAATGACAGTCCCAAGGGCAGACGGTCTTAAAGACCATTCTTAAGACTAGGCTGGACTAGACCGAATAAAGAATGGGCGACACAGCAATATGTCATAGAACTCTAGATATTTGGGCTCAATCTTTATTGTATTACGCAACATTTTTATCTAAAAAGAAACAGAAAAAACTTCCTAAATTATTTGGTAGTTAGCCAAATAAGTCAATCTTATCAACTGCTAAACCTCATAAGTACTTCCAAACTATATTTGTCATATATTATTCCTCCACTACTTTTAAAATGAATTATATTAATATATATGCCAAAATGTTAAAATCCTGAATTATTAATAATTGCTTCGTAATATATATTTTATTGAAGGTTAGTTACTAGCTATGTATGGAAACGGATCAAAAGGTGTACTTATACTTTATTTATTTATCATATACATTTTACATTATGAAACTTCCTTCACGTATCACGTGAGAAGAGGGAATTGACAGCTGATGACGAAATACATCGGTATTTCTGTGTTTGCGAGGTAATACACTGGCAACTAAAGAAGGCATTTTTCTTTTTTCCAATTGAGCCATTTTTAAAACTACAAATTTGAGCAAAGGTTAGTGTGCCTCGTTTTTTTTTTTTAATTAGAAATTTTAGTTCAAAAAATTATTTATGAGAAAATTTTTAAACTTTAATTTACAAAATTAAATATGCAAAACTCATTTCTCACCGCGTATAACGTTTAATATAATTAATTCCAAAGAAGTGGAACGAAAAATGTATCAATATAGAAATTATGAACAAATAATTGTCAGTGAATATGTAAAGTATATCTAAGTGGAGGGGAAAAAGAAAACAAAATGGTGTCGATAGACTTCCATGTACTTACAATTCCATGAAAATAAAATTGGGATCGTCTTATTTTGTTTATTTATGTTCAAAATTATTTTTATATTGACACACCATATATGGCAAATTGTGTGCTTTTTGTATACGAATAGAATTGAGGTCAAAATGATGTATATATTTATTTCGTAAAAAGCAATGATTTACAAATTTGTTTTCCAATTTTCTTCCACGTAAAAAAATATTTAAATGTACAGCATTAGAAGGGATCAATAGCGGAAAGGTGACATACATACTCGACAATATGTATGTAAATAATAATAGGGTATAAAAGAAGGTGTTGTTGGATTACCATCATCTTTCAAGCACAACAAACACATCTAGCGTGACAAAATAATTTTCTTACCTGTTGCGAGTTTGGTTCACATCACGTCTTTTAATGCTATAGAACCTTCTATCCCCAACAATTTATTTAACAGCTTGTTACAGAAATGGCGGAACCCCTATCTTCAACCATACGTTTATTTATTTTTTCTTTGTCTTTATTTGGCATTCATGTATTTTCAAATTTTAGCAAAACAGAAGACAGAAATAAGCAGCAAATAAACAAGCAAATACAATAATACCGGGTCGTCCATTAAAATTTGAAAACCTTGAATTTTTAAACTTCAACGATGTATAATTTATTAATTAACAATAGGATTTCAACAAAATTAATACTCTAAATATATGTGTATCTAAGCTCTCTTAATCATTAATATACCCGTCTTAGTGGCAATGGTAGCTTCCAGGCGGCAGTGGAAGGCTGTCACCCACTGCCAATCTAGTCTTCTGTCGAGGCATCCCAGTTCTGGCTGACAGTGGCTATGAGGGGTTCAGTGTTTGGACAACGGACACAGCAGGCATTCCCCTCGACATACACTCAAAAGGTGCCAACTCCGACACTCAAATAGTGTAAGAGTTGGCATTGGGGCTGTAGGGGGGCCAAACGTGTAAAAAAAGAGTTCAAATACTCATTTAAAAAAGTCTTGCAACGGAGGAAATGGGGTTCTTTCATTGCTGATGTCAAAAGAGGCCTCTCCACCCTCATAAGGCTCTTTCCACACACTTTTTTGATTGATCTCTGGACAGTCTGCCATCCCAAGATATCTTGCACGAGCCCTCAGGAACTTGAGAGGATTGACCCAGGCTGTTTTATTTCATTCGACCGGTTCCAGTTTGACCTTTTTAATAGAAACCTTCTTCCTCTCCAACGTTCGGACTTTCTGACTGCATAGACGGTAGTCCTGGAAACGCCCAACTGCTAGGAGTGTGTGAATGTCTTGAAAGACTCTTTAAAGCTTGCACCCGAAAGAGTAATCTAAAACCGAAAGAACGTCTCTATATACATATCATATTTAAAAGAGGTCATTCCCACAAGACATGATGAATAGAATTCATTACATAGCAAAAAGGAGCACTCTTGACGTTTATCTTGATAAAATTTACTTCCAACTTCCAGTGAATCGGACATTTAACGAAATGTAAACTATTTTTCTGCCGAAGTTAGAGGTTTACTACTATAAGCCCCGATAACTTCGTGTACATTTCATTTGATTTTCTACTTTTCAGATATTCAATAAAAGGGTTCTGCGTAATGGATTGAGTAAACTTTATAAACAAAGAGACTGAAATCGAAGCTAACCTCAATCTGAATAGCACAATTGGTCATCAGACTTTAATCTTCTTGAGAAATAAAGAATAATTGTGTTGTATGTATTTCGATTACAAAAGATGGGTGGGTATATAATAGAGTCAGTAACGATATACATATCATGGGTTCTAACCTCTATTGGATATATACATTTCATCACCGGCATCTCTCATTCTAAAGATGGTTCACAACACTTAATAATTTCTTTTGCAGAATCCCTCTAGTCTTGAAGAGTAAATGGACAGCATCTTTCAAATTTTGTACACTCCATTGCGGGATAACTATAATAATTTTGGCTTTGTTTCATAAGAAACTTCTTTAAATGAATACTCCATAAATGATCAAAACACCCAAATTGACCAGTCCAATAGAGATTGAAGGATATTTCCATGGAGCCAAAAAACCATCAACTTATAGGCAACCAAATTTATTGGATTTCTGTAATCTTTTAGTAGATAAATTTCTCTTTTTACTTAATTGAACTATACGTTAATTATTATTTTTCAAAAAAAGGATAGTCATCTGAGGTTTCTTTTTTTGATGGTTCTTAGCCCGAAAAATTATCAGCAGGGCAATATGATTATTTATAACAAAGTGCAAACACGCTATCTTAAAGATAGCCAATAAAAAATTAAATAGATTTTATTTATATTTAGTTTGTTTATGTAAAAATTCTAAACTAAAACGATCTGCTTTAAACTATAAATATATAGTAGGCAAATTTATATTGTAACACCTCCTTGCTTACAACCTTTTTTGTTGTTTTCCATCCATTTGATGTAAATATAATCGAACCTGCACTCCCTTTTGACACTTTTGAAAATGCAACATATCATTGACCAAGTCAAAATACTGATTTTGGTAAATATAAAGTAATTTTTTCGAATGTTTGACCTTGTGATTTATTTATTGTCGTTGCCGTTGCTAACTTACCATGTTCTTTATGTAACCATAATTAAAAGACATACTAAGACTAACTCGCTAATCCGCTTCTTCATCATTTATCTAATTCACTTTTCTAATTCGTATTTGTCTTTTTTCGTTAGTACAGTAATTCGTTTTTTGGATTTTTTAATTTTTTCGTGCACTTTCGAATCGACAACCCATACCTAAAAAAAAATTGAGACACGGGGAATCGATCTTGTTTCATGAAAAAAAAAAAAAAATTTTTAGTATAAAATAAACTTGCCCTCCAGAGCCAAGGAATCTGGTCTGATCAGAATAAAACATATCAATACGTACGTAACTTAGAATCTTCAACAACTTTTATTTTATGTCGAAAGTCTGTATCCGTCTCTTTTTTTGAAGATTTTATCATTGTTTTTCCAAACGGTACGAACGAAAATAAAACACACATATAAATATATTTTAATACTATATTAGAGATGTATGTAGATTTTTCAATTCTAAATGTATATATACTTATGGAGGGGGGGGACCAAAAATTGCAATAGCATTTAATTACGAGGTTTTATTACACATCAAATCAACAGCTGAAATAAAAATAAACAACTTTTGTTTTTTATTCCTTGTTTCTAAGTGTAAAATATCAGAGCAACAGCAAAAATGATAGCACGTTTCAGATCTTCTCTGCACCAGAGTCAGTCAAGAGACGGCAACAGATATCATTGGCACCTCCTTCCAGACTTCCTACAACATCCTGAATACCATTAAGGAGCGCCACCTCACATAAAACCAAGAATAACTAAAACATATGCACCAACAATATGGCTGACTTTTGGCCTGCCTCTATGTTGCCTTCCTCCATCTCTGACCTCCAGCCCCTGGACTTTGTAGTTTAAGGTGTCTCTGAAAAGAATGTCTACTTCACCGTTCATCCATATTTGGATTAGCTAGGAGCTGCTGTCATGTCAGCGTAGTTTGCCAGGATTCGTTTTCAAGAGGAGCAAATTTTTTGCCGGCGTGTTGAGGCTATTATTGCTTTTAATGGAGGACATAGTGGATAATAAATAAAGCTAAATATATTATTCCAACATTACCTGGTCTTGGTTTTTTTTTATTTATAAAAACCACATTTTTCGTAATTGAATCATGCACCTGCAAGTTTTGGGTCTCCACTCTGTATCTGATGGGAGGGAGGGCTTAGAACCTTGCGGAAGATCTTGAGTCCTACCCTCACAAGAGGGATTACCAACACAACTAGTTCTCACATCTAAATACATTTTCTTTGTCCAAAAGATATGTGCAAAATTCTACATGTGACATAGAAGCGTGAGAGAGGTGGATTTGCCTGAGTATCTAGCTTATTGTGTGAGACTGAAGAGCCATGGAATGGAGATATTTATTAACTATAGAAAAACTTAATTAGAAATTAATGAACGAGCTGATTTTTTTTAAAACTGAGAGTTGAAATACATAGGCCAACCCAACCCGTTGTCTAAACTTCCACTCGGCCTTCACTACTATCAATGTATTTTTAGAAAATATTCACGAGGGTCTTATTGCTTATATATATGATAGTTATATGAAGTAATAACAATGAACCATTTTATTTATGGGTACGCACTACGCCCATTTTTCCTATTTTTAAAATAGGTTGACCTATATAAATATATATCACTTTTTTATTATATTATGTTATATATATTACATAGGATATATATTATTTTAAGGTGTACGTACAGGGGATGATTGGAGGGGACTGGAGAAGAAACTTGCTTCAAGCGTTTCTCATGGGTGATTAACTTTGAAATATAGCGTCTAGTACTTAGTCATTGAAAAATGAGTCAGAATTTATGGTCAGTGATGTCTAGAGAAGTAAATTTGGACATTAAAAGAGTTGAAAATACATATAGATGAGTAGTTTAAATTGATATAGGCTGGCCTGTTGAATAAGCTATCTCAGTTTTAACAAAAAGGTATTGAGAAACATTGAGTTTTAATAAGTCTACCCGTTTTTAATTACAAACTAGAGAATTATGGTTTCTCCTGGGATCAAGTCTTCCCAAAAAATTTCCATTATTTTATTTCATACATAAGCTTCCTTTATGAAACTTATTGAATGAAAAGTTAAATGCATAATATTGAATTTTCTCCTGAGAGAATGTTTTTAAGGTTTTTATGCTGCAGTGCAAATGAGGATTGCCAACAAAAATGATGCCCTACAAAGCACATAAATATAACCATCCACCCAATGAATATTTAATTATAACTTCACTTTCTAACGTCTAGGAAACATGATTTACTTTTGGATCTTTCGCGAGTAGTTTAGAATTTATTTTCCTTATAATAATATATATAATGAATTACTTAAATTTCATAGTATTTAATATGTCATCTCGTAATTTCCTTGGAATCTCACTGAAGTACTATTTTGAACCTATAATTTATCTTGTATATGTGCTGCTTTCGTAAGCAATGGTATCCTCAAAGTACAACAACTCCAAAGTGTTTATTTATCAGTCATCCATTTTACCTTTGTCAGTGTTCAAAAAATTGATTGGTTGAGCTGTAAATTATTCCTTGTTATTTAATGAAAAATTTCCCTACTACCCATTGATTTTCCATTCGTGGAAGCAATTACATTTTATTCTCGTTTTTGATTACTATTATTCCCGTTTTGATTGTATCATTTAATAATAGTGTCGATACTCGATCCTAGACATGTGTTGAAATTTAATTTCTTTAATGTAGCCTCCATCGACTTTGATGATGACCTTGATATGCCACCGAAGCTCTTACAGGTGATAACAATGTAATTGGAGTACTAGGAGGTCAAATGCTCCTCAAGGTAACCCTTGAGTGCTTCGAGATTCTGTGTTTTTTTCCAGTAGGCTCTGTCCTCGACCTGTGGTCGAAAAGTGAAGATGCGAACAGCCTTTGAGGTTTTCAGGTTATTGAGCAATGCTTGCCCACGCTAAACTGGTCTTGGTAAACTTTTTGTGTCAATATCAGCGCTCCAAAATTATCAGACTCTTCCCCCTGCCTTCTTGAAGGCATTCCATATAGTGTCTTCCGAAACATTGAATTTCTTACATGGCCTGCATGGATTTATTTAAACTGTTCTGAGCAGACTCCTGGATCTATTTGGATGGGGTCCTACTTTTACACTTCTTTCCGATGTCAGTACCGTCATTAATGGCGTTCTTGATGTTGTAAATAGTCTGCCTACTTGTCTTAGTCAAGTGTACGATCTCTTTGATGTGTTTGCCAGCAAACTATAGAAGCAATATCGATTCTATTGTCTCTTTGTGATACCATTTTTGATTTATTGTGGGGATTGCAGAGGAGCGTCAATAGACACGACTTGTCATTTGATGGAAGGAATTTTTAATTCATCCCTTGTGCTTTTCTTATCCCTCTCTTATAAGTATCCAAATTTCAACTACTCACCCGGTATATGTAGATCGATTTTCCCCTCTCAATCTATGGACCGGTTTTCTTGCCTATTCTGATTTATGAGTTGTACAAATATAATTTATGCAACAGATTTTTACTGGATATGACGTTATTGTAGGAACAAATTACAATTACGTCATTACAATTCTATAGAATAAATGTAACCCCTATTTTAAATGAGAGAAATCCCAACCGATTTTTTTTTTTTTTTTGTAAGAACGATCCAGGCCAAATTATTATATGAGACCGGTACAGCGCAACTAATTCGGGCCACTAAAAATAATAAGGTTCTCGAATCGGTCCAGGATTTTCACACGGAAACCTAACACTATTAAATACATGTTCCTCAATTTGTCAAACTAATCATTACAAGTTCCCTTTTTGACGGAGAGAGCAACTAAACCCATTAAACCTCGATAGTTTGTAACCTTGATTACTCTACAAAAGGGCAGTAAAGTATACATCTTTGTTTTCTGAACGCCACGGGTTTCATAACGAGGTTCTATAAATCAATTACCATTGTATAATAATTACTTGTAAAACAAAAGCGTGGTTCAAGAACCTTCGAACCATTATCGGTATGGATAAACATACATACACACATATATAAAACAATTTGGACGTTACAAGACATGAGCGGAAGTTACCTCTAAGCTATTTTTAGTTTTTTTTTTTTTTTTTCCCCTTCTGTCTTTTATTTATGTTTTAAATGAGTTTATAATCATAATTTTACTCTTAAAATCCTGGGACACTTCTGTCCTTGATTTGACCCCTAAAAAAAGGAGCTTATGGATTTTTGTTATTATCAATTATTTCCTTTCATTCTTCATCATCTTCAATATGTTGGTAAGTAGAGAATAAACAAAAAAATAGAAAAAAATTATCCTCTTATCAATTTCATATTCATGATTTTTTTTTTCTTTTTTCTTTTTTTGAATTGGCTCTCCAAGGAGATCTTTTAATGATATGACTATAAGTTATAAACATCATTACAGTTGTTTTTAATCCCCCAAAAAAAAAAAAAAAAAAATATATATATATATATTAAAAATAAATATTGTTAGGAATCTCTTCAGAGACAATTTATCATGATATAGTCGAATGATTTTACGTGTCCACTTATTTCAGATTAAAAATAACCTTCGTTTATGTCTCCTTAGATGATGGGGCAATATAGACCCTGTTTTACGCTTGTAAAAGTACCTATAAGAAGAGTATTAAATATGTAGATGATTTGCGGTGGCTACAGGTTTTTTTTTTTTTTTTTTTTTTTTTTTTAAGCTGGGTTTTGAATTTTTTTGAAAAAGTTTCAAAAATTAAAGTTTTTCCTCTACTGCATCATTTGTGGAATAACTTTTTTTTTGTAACACTATTTCCTGGTAAAAAATTTTTATCCTACCAAAAAATTTCATAGAACAAAGAAAAAATTATTTGATTTAGGGGGGAGGGGGCTACAGCCCTCAATCCCCCTACAAAAGCCCTTGATGACTTACATCAGGAGTGTGCAACCTCTTTTATCCCGAAGGAAAACGAGAGACGAACCTATTAGTATAGAAGACCACATGGCCTAACAATTTCATGTTATATGCCAGAAGCGAAAAAACTTTAGTTTATATATATTATTGAAGATATAGACGCATAAAACGCTTTTTAAGGGCTACATGTTGCACAACTCTGACTTACACATCGTCCAATAGTGCCACTACAGTGCCGTGATAAAGGTTTTTTTTTATATTAAGGGCCTTTTTTTAATTATTAAAAGCCATGTTTGTGGGACTATTTGTAGATGACACACCATTAGTAGGGCCGATAAGTACTACTGCAAAATTATTGGAGGGGCTTAGGCCTCCTTGGCGATCACGGTAATGAGCTATAAGTTGATTTTTGTTTGTATATTAGAGTATTTATAAATACAGGCTTAGAATATTATTTCTTGTATAGCGATTTTTATAATAAAATGTTCATTATTTAGGCAAACAACGGCCAGGAATTTAGTCAGCTGATGAATTTGCAGTACCAAAAAAATATTCTATTTTCTGTAAATAGCTATAGATTTTTAATTTTTTTTTTCCGAAAAAAGTAATATTTGAAATTTAATTTGGGAAATTTTTTTGTAAAAAAAATTCCCAAACCAAACTCCTCCAAAAATATATATATAATCAAACAATTGGATTGGAAGAGACTACAGTCCTCATTCCTAAATAAGAACTGACACAACAAGATTGGCATGACCCCTATTTAAATCTACGAGTAACATGCCCGTATAGGAACAGCTCTCTATTACAAAACACATAAATAAAGCCTAAAATAAATTACTTACCATTAGGGTATTCGATTCATCCCTAACTATCTAATAGATAATGGACACATTGTGACTCACACATTCGTCCTTTGAAGCGAAGGATGTTTCGAGGGGTAGAATACTACACATATCCCAACCCTATTCAAACCTAAGCCCATCTAACATAACCTTTTTAAATATTTGAAAGTCGCTTTTGGAAAACTATGCTTATTGAACGAAAGGAATTTCAACTCATGTCTACAAATAGTCTGTTTTTGTAGTATTACTGCATCTGATTAAAGTATGTTCTTTGTTCGTTTGTTATTACTTGATTAAAAAAAGAATCAAATATGGAGATTTTAGTAGTGCAATGTAAAAATGTTGTAAATGATTATAATGTAAGGATCGTCGTAAATGTTTTCTTTATATAAATGTCCCTCTCTATACATATAGGCTAGCAGCAGCATGTATGTACATATCTGAAGGTTCTTTGAAAAATAAAACATTTTGAAAAATGACTTGTTTTCTTTGTTTTTTTTTTTAAAAAAGAAGAGGAATCTTAAAAATAACGCATCTGACCTTATTTCGAAAAAGAAAAAAATAGAAAAAAAGGGAGATAAGGATGACTGATAAGGATAGTATTAGAAGTATACAGGACTTCTACCTACCTCCCCATATATAATCAGATAATAAGGGCAGTGTCCACTTTGGTATGCCTCATCGTCAATAGCTACTCATTGTAGATATTAGTGGCTCTATATACATACATATAGAAGTTACACCCTTAGGTGATATCCTGTTAGTACAATTCCCTGCAAGGTAGAAGGTGTCTGATGCGTGATGCAATAAGTGCAGTGCTCACCAACATCATTCATTGTGCTGTTGTGATGAGGATTGTTCCTCCTCCTCCTCCTCCTTTTAGGACGGAATACGTTTTACCTATTGAGTGCTTATGACTGAAGGTTGAAGGTATTGAGGGATTCGTATTGTTACAATGGTTTTTTGTTCACTCATCAAATCCCTGGGTGTCACTGGGTATTTGAAAACATCACATTTTATGTTATGTATAGGCTGTGTACAAGTTGCAATGTCTGTACATGTTACAACTTGTATAAGCAAATTATACCAGCTCTAATTTCTTCATCTTAAAATGAATTTTTTAATTACAACAATTCAAATTCCCAACTATTAATTGATACTATCATTTCAGTTTGATGTATTAAAATTAAATGGTTATTATATATATATGGGTTACCTACATAACTGTGGGCGCTTGAACTTTATAATGATACTTATATTTTATCAACCTGTATTAAAATAGCCAAGACCTACACCATTCATATTTTGATCCTCTATTGAATATTATTGTATTTTAATCATCCCAATTAAAGATAGGGATTCTCCACATTTTTTGGATCTGGGTCGGTGTGGATCTTAAGAGGAGTAAATCTTGGTTAGCCGAACATTCGAATCCAGATCCGAAACCATATTTAGATGGATACTTGACTCGAAATTTAAAAGCATTTTAGCAATATAGTTCAGACACAATTAATCCGAATTAAGATAACATTTATACAGAAATTTATTCCAAAACAAAGAATAACTCAATGTTATTACTATTAAAATATGATTATTATTATAATAACATTGGACACGTCGCTACATTTATTGTAACTTGCAACCTCTTCTACGAGTAGAAGCAGAAAAAGTACACAAAAACAGCTGGTAATTAGCAAATTTTCCAACTATGAAATTATTATTCAGTAATTGTTGATAATTGTTCAGAGCTTAATAAGTATTAATTATCATTCAAATAATCAATGTTGAGCACACTTATTAGAGGGGGAAGAAAAAAAACAGCTGACAACATTATACAGTGTACATTTTTGTTTTTGTAAGGAATAATCAAAAAGTGCAACTGTTTATGGGGATGTTGCTTATAGCACTAATCAAGATAAATATAAATACTACGTTCGATATGGATATTTTATTTTTCTTCAACTAGGATTAAGTACTAAGCAATAAGTTTTTAAGATCCGTAAAAGTTTGAGTACCCAAAGCCAGTTTTGTTTGGTCTTAGATCTTTTCCAGTTATAAAAGTTTACTTATACCGTACCAGGGTACTTCGGATCTGGATCCAAATACCCTACTATTTCGAATCCCAACTACTCTAAACCCTTCATTTAAATGTACTCATCTCCTTTTTTGGTTGCAACTTGTACAATTCCCTTATACAAGTTACAACTTGTACAAAACATATATATTGCTTTAGGATGGCCGGTTTTTAGAACCCTTTGACGAAAGCCTTCTTGCCGATAGACCCTTTTCAGAACGGACACGTTGCTGAATGGCTAGGTTGTCAAATGGACAATTAGCCGAACGATCACAATGACGACTGAGCACTTTGCCAAATTTTATAATAAATATATGTGATGATAATTGATGCTGCAATACTATGCAATTTTGACTCCAACTTAAAAAAAAATAAAAAAATTTAATGATTGCAACATTTTGCACTGATTAAGTATTCAATAATTAATTATTGTCATTGACTCTATCACTCTCTAGATGGGTTTGTCATTGGACGAGAAACTTATATTATACAAGGAGCACAAGTCTCCATAAAAGCAATACGAAAAATATTCACCTAATAAATCCAAACATCGACATCAGACAACAAAATAAAGACTATATTTACGTCCTTATGAGGTAACGTCGGGATTAATTAGACGATTGTCAAGATTTTTTTACAAGGGTTAGAATAGAGGTTTGAGCCAACTATTGGAGCATCCTTATAAAAAAATAACTAAATTAATTATTAATTCATGAACACTAATTGATTGCAATTTGTTGGAAATAATTGAGCATTTTTTTTTTAGATTAGAGTAAAATTTATGGAAATCATAATTTGTAGCATGAATTGTGATAAAATATATATATATTTTTTTTTTGGCAAAGTGTTGTTCGGTAAACTGTCAATTTGAAAAAGTGGTCATTCGGCAATGTTTCAGTTCGGAAAAGTCTCAGTGCACGGAGATCCAACTGTCCACTTTTCTTTGGTCATGTATCTTTTAAAATCTTAACTTTTGTCCGGTGATTTTTATAAATACATAAAATTTCCGGATTTATGTAGGCATAATTATTTGAAAATCGACTAACAAATAAAGTATTTATAGAAAATAATATCAAAATATTGTTTCTAAAAAAAACAGGAATCAAAATAGACAAATATTTTCTTAAATATATATTAATTATATAGTTAAGACTAGGCCCTTTTATTTTCGTATTTAGTAATTGTCTTTATTATATTAATGTATTTTTCAAAAGTTAATCGTTTTCTTGAGTTAAAATGAATGAAGCTTCATAAATTAAAAATGACTATAAATGGCAGTGATTAAAAATACCATTGAGAAATAAATATTAGATAACACTACCACAACTAACACCCCCTTTAATTAATGCCCACAGTTGATTAATTATATTAATTAAGAAGTATACATACACAAAATAATAACCATTAACCGAACCCTGGTTTTACACATTGAATTTACAAGGATATGTAGGACCATGGAAAAATTTAAGATGCTTAAATTAAAATCCAATCAGATAGTATGAGTCTCATCAGCATTTAGTTACAATATATGTGGGCTAAGGTTGCTAAAACCCTTATCGGCAATAACGGCTTTAAGGGGGAGTAAATGGCCTGGCACCTGCTTCAGATTTAATCCTCTCTCATGACGTCCTATTGCTAACTGACAGTGGAATTGAGAGCCTTGGCGTTTGGATGAAGGATACTTCAGGCCTTCTCCTCGACATACACCCAAAAGTTGTAGTCGAAGGAATTGGCATTCGGACTCTAAGGGGGTCAAAAGTGTCAAAATAAAGTTTTGAAAATAAACTCAAAAGCCTCATTCAAAGCTTATTCAAAAGAGTCTTGCAAGAGAGGAGATGGATTTCTTTTATTGATGGTGTGAAAAGTTGCTTCTCCACCCTCACACCCACTTTCTTGATAGTTCTCTAGATAGTCTGGTTTGAAATCCCGAGATCTCTTACATGCACCCTCATGGATTTGAGGGGAATGGTCTGGTCTGTTTTCTCTAAATCCACTGGGTCAGGTTTGACCTTTTTTGACAGAGTTCTTCTTTATTTCCAATGTTTTGGACTTGCTGAAGGCAAAACCGGTGGTCCAGGAGACACCCAACTGCTTTGAACTGTGCGAATGAAAATTAGTCGATCAAGTTTAAGTGTCATTTTCTCGATTTATACGTAAGCTAGAGAACTCAAGTTTATTTTGTTTTTGTATTAATTGCTTATACTTTAATATAGCGAAATTTGAAATAATTTCAATAACTCAAACATGATTAATTATTGAACTAGAACTGTTTGGATTTCAATGAACCACTCGGTATATGTCAAAAAATTATATTCATATCCTTTTTGGAAAGAACATTAGTATTAGAATGGAAGAGTTTACACAACTCATGACTCAATTGCTCCGGTTAGACTTATTCCATTAGATTTTAAACACCCCTCTGGTGAGTGGTTAATAATGACATCTTTCATATTGTAATGTTTATTATATGAAAATGTTCCTAAAAATAACTTCTTCCAAATACATCCTTGCTCAATTGAATGTGACTAATATGCCACTTGTTGAAAATAACCTTGGTCCAATGAGCAAACAAGGACGTAATACAAGTTTAAACAAAAACAAGGTCAAAAGTAGGGGGCTATTTTGCTGTTAAAAAAGGCAAAAGTGGGACATTGCAACTAAATCCTTGCTCGATTCATAACATTAGCTATACAGCCAATGGCAATGGGGAAGGAATGTTTGGAGCTGTGAAAACTAGTGTGGTCCTCAGGTTGTTTTATATATGTATCAGGTGGAGTGAACAAACATGTATTCTATATAGGGAATCTATAGGAATATTTTGCGAATCATTCCTCCCTGGCTTTTATTTACTGATGACAATGAATGAATTAATCTGAGCTTTTGATTGAAAAGAAATAACTAGGATTTCGTTTTATCATTTATAAAAATCCTCGTAATGGTCTTTTCAAAGAATGTTGTCATTGCAAAAATGATTAATGTTGAAGAAATTAGTTTATAATAAAGCAGGAATTACATAATTTTAGATTTATAATGATGAAGAAATGATTCAATAAAAGTATATGCTTAAAATTTATAGTAAGTCAACTACTGAAATAGAGAAAAATAATATTTATCAAGATGAAAATAGACATCATGGACCTCAAATGCAAACGTTGTAAATTATATTTATTTTATTTTTACTTTTTTTAAATAAATATATATAGATATGTAAAAATATTTTCTCTTCATTAGAAACAAAGTAACGATATTAAAAGAGAGATAAAAATATTATAGTGAGTAAAATTGTACCTATAGGAACTTCAAATTTATTTTGAATAATTGTTTGAAAAAAGTACTTTAATTTAATTTTTGCTTCTTGTAGATTTAGGACAATTGCAAATATAACATATAAGCTGAAAAGTCCCAGGTTAACAAAGAAAACACGGATTTTCAAGACATTCTTAGCTTATATTTTTTTCTCATCAAGAAGCAGTGTAAAATTAAAATACAAAACTGTTTTTGAAAATAACAAAACTTATAAACTAAAGAAAAAATTGTCTTGATGTTTTGACAGTTGGTATTATCAGAAAATGAGGTAAATTTATGTGTGAAGCTTGAAACTTTTTAGAACATGTGTTATAAGTATACTCAATTTATTAGAATAGTTAATTTACTAATGAATGCGCAGGTTTAATCTTTCAATTTTAATCGTTCACTTTTTAAACGACTTTTGTGTTGTTTTCTAACAATTTCAGCCAAATAAAATGTACACATAGTAAATCGACAAATTTTCAACATTTTTAAATAGATATAGAGATTAATTTTAGGGTGCCCGGCAGTTTTGTCTTCAACTATTTTTCCACAGAACCTTTTCCATTAAACCATGTTGCCTTAAAATATAAATAAATACGGTATATACGTTATTATTGTTTATGATAGATTGAAATTGATGTTCCATTTGAATTTTTTAATCAAAATATTTAATTTATATTACTATTAAACGGGCCAAAGGATTCTTTTTCCTGTTCGACTAATGATGTAATTAGGCTTGTTTGTCAATCTATGAGTTTTTTCTAACATGAATATTTTTCCATCATGTCTTATGATAATTAACAACAAAGTAGTGATTAGCAAAGTAGCTTGATAATGGTGTCATCAATATGCAATGGCATTCATATAAAACTTACTCTTAAGTGGTTTCCCGAGCCCCAAACATACATAATTATCAAGAACATACGTCTGTTTGTCAGAACGGTCATTCACCATAGTTTCTGTTCGGCAAAATGGCATTCCGAAGATTATTTTGTGTCAATTAGGTTTTTGTCAAATTTTCCTAGAACCGGTCATCCTAATAAATACAAATACGAATATTTCTATTCGGTAATGTGTTTTTTGGCAAAATTGCATTTGTAAATGTGTCCTAGAAGCCTTTGATACGTAATTATAATCCCTATCACTTCAAAACGTGCCATATTCCTCACTTGGGAACACTATGGATCCATTAGGAATGGCATTATTCATTTCGACAAATAAATGTATGTATATATATTTATTTGTAAAAAACCATTTGAAATAAAAATAAAATAAATTGCATTAAAGAGAAAAACTATGAATGGAAAATATTCACATCATGATTCATATTTCATGATGCTATAACAAACATACACATATATAATCAGAGGTAGTGTACTGGTGTTTAGGGTGAAGCTATTTTTATACTTCATTGGCTGGGCACAATAAGACATAAGAATAGTTTTTATGTTTCATTTCATTTAAGCACTAAAAAGGGCGTCTGAAAAGTTTCCAACCTAACAAAGATACAAGACATTTATATCCACCAAAAGGAATTTCTGCTATTTACTAGAAAGTTAGTATATGTTTTTTTTTTTTTTTTAAATTTAATTCTTCAAGTTTTTTTCAAAAAAAAAAAATATTTTCTAGGAAGAACTATGCATTTTTGAAATTTTTCATCTAAAAATTTAATATTGGAAATTTATTTTTGAAATTTTTTTCAGAAAGTTTAATATATGAACTTCAATTTCCAAAAAATTCCAAAAGCAGAGCCCCTCCCCCCCCACCAAAAATAAATATATATATATAATCCTGCGGCCACCCCTGAAATAGTTTTTCCACAAATAATTGTGTTTTTTTTGGTTCAATTACTCTGTGTTGGATTACTCAGACGCATCAATTTTTAACACAACACATAATATGTCTGCTATTCCGTGAATCTATGTTTAGGTGAAACTTTCAATAAAGAAAAAAAAAGTAAATGATAGCTTAATACCCTATTTTGTCCATTTTTACAAAAACATTTACATCAACACACTCAAACGACTTTTATGCAACAACTACACGTCCAAAATGGCTGAAACTTTGCAATGTAACTATCAACAGTTTCTAGATAGATGTAACTAGCTTTTTTACATGTGCTGGCATCTATACATTGAGATCTGTAACTATACTTACTTTAACGATGGAATTTTTAAATTTTATTTTAAATAGATATCGAGAGAAAAAATTAATGAACAGATTCAACAACCCATTTAAGCACTACTTTAGGGACGGATTTTTAAAATTTTATATAAAAAGATATTAAGGAAAAAAATTTAGACACATTCAAAAACCCAAAGTGAGATTTTCATAGTTTATAAGTTTTATAAGATTATTGTTCTTGATAAATGAAATTGCACTCATGTGCTCATTAAGCTTATATAAAGTACTAAAAAAGTGAGTGGACATTGTTCATAAATTATAATGTTTTGGGGTACTTTATGGGGTTTTTTGGGCTTTTGAATGTGTCTATTAACTTTTTCTCTAGATTTCCATTTAAGGTACAAATTTAAAATCTACCTCTAAAATAGTGCATATTATATGAATTAAAAACGAAGAAAAGAAAATAGTGCACAATGCACATATATTTTTTGTTAATCAATTGTCTGTTTTATTAAAAAAATCTTATGTATTTTAAAATCATTATTATTTCATCTACAAAATATATTTTGCAAAAAAAAAAAAAAAAAAAAAAAAAAAAAAAAAAAAAAAAAAAAATATTATACCCATTCAAAAACTCAAAAAATTAATTTGTATAGCTTTTTGTTCCTTTTTACACAATGTAAATTACTTTGTGCTCGGAGTAAACTCTATTTTATTGTAATGAAATTGCACAGCTATGTCATACACTCTAACAAAAAAAAAGTCTTATCCCTCAAATTTTTTATAATTTGTTGGGCCTCAGGTTCACCCTAATGTAATATGTACTTACAAATTATACACAGTACACAAAGCAAAAATTCCTAGTAGATATATTTTGCAAATGAAATTAATAAAATGAATGTATTCAGAAAACAATTTGTAATCATTTATCACTAAAACATACATAAAGTTAAATATATTTATTATAACTCTCTAATGCATTGGAGTCATACTGTTAGAAGTATCATGCAAAATAGGTAGACTCACATACACATTGATTTAGTGAGGATGTATTCAATGAATATGTAAGCCCATACTTAGCTAATAAAATCATTAATTGAGGCCTCATCCCGCCATAAAAAAGTACTTTTCAAATATTAATTTTACTATATGTATGATAATTATGTACACGTTTAGTTCTAATATAATATCTTAATATTCAAAATCCCTCCGTGTACCATGGGAAATCATTAGAGGTAGATCCTATGAGAATTAGAATGCCCACTCGTTAGAGCGGAAAAAAAAAAAAAAATTGAGTTATGTACCTCAATATGTTCAAAATTATGGTCAATTATGCATTTTTAATAAACCCTGTGGTTTACATTGACCTTTGACCTCTCAAAGTTTAATAACTTCCTACTGTGACCATATATAATTCCTGTACTAAGTTTCATGAAAATCAATTTATAACTTTTGCCGTAATCTTGGTGACTAACAAACAATCAAACAAGAATGGCACTCGGTAGAGTGCAAAAACCTCTTCCTAAAATTTAATTGAACTCTGTACCTCAATATGTCCAAAATTATGGTCGATTATGTATTTTTAATTAACGTTTTATGTTACTTTGACCTCAAAAAATTAATGGCCCGTTACTGAAAATGTATATGATTTTCTTACTAAGTTTGATTGAAATCTATTGGTAAATTTTACTGTAATCCACTTGACTAACTAATTTACAAACATCAGCAAAGACATAAACTCTGTTCCACTTCGTTGCAGAGGTAATAAAGGAGCCAGTCATGTGTGGATTTGATAAATGCAACCTCTAATACATTTTCTACTTGAAACTCCTAGATTTTTTGTTAAGTAATCATATAAAATGTGTACATATATATATACAATTAAGACCCCATTATGTTGATGAACAACTTTTAGCACTAAAAAAATAAATCTTCGTGTCCAATAAAAATACATAGAACAAGCCAGAAAAGGTTACAGCTCTTTATGTATTACATATATTTTTGACATGTTGGTGCGTAATGTATTTATTTAAAAAAATTAATTCAAAGCACAAGAGATGATGGACCAAAATATATAGAAAATATGAAGAAGGAGTGTTGAATTTGCCTACAGGGCGGTACAAATTTAAAAAAAAACAGAAAATAGAAAAACAGGGGTCTCTTCAGGAATATATATATATATATATATAGTTTTTAGGAGGGCGTGGGTGGGAAATCCACAGCTGTTAACAAAAAAAATTATTATTTTTGTAAAAAATTATCATAAGTCCACAGTTGTTCACAAAAGTTTAATTTTTAGGAAAAAAATGTCAAAACTGAGGTTTCGAAAATAATTTTTTTAGAAAATACTTTCAAAAATCCATATCTATTCACAAAAAAATGAAAAATTATTCGAATTTTTTTTTTTAAATCCATAGCCATCAACAAAAAATTAAACTTGTTGGGAAAATATTTCAAAAATCCACGTCTGTTTACAAAATATAATTTCTTGGAAAAACATTTAAAAATTAAATTAAAAATACTAAATTTCAAAAAAAAAATTCAAAAATCTATTCTTCTTAACAGAAAATTTAATTTTTTGGATTTATTTTTTTTGAAGAATTATTCAAACTTCCTAGAAATTTGGTTAATTTGGTTGGGGGAGGGTACAGCCCTTCCAGGCCGCCCCTTGTGGATTCCCCTGAAAAATTAAATT
Organism: Lepeophtheirus salmonis; assembly: GCF_016086655.4. NCBI lineage: Eukaryota > Metazoa > Arthropoda > Copepoda > Siphonostomatoida > Caligidae > Lepeophtheirus > Lepeophtheirus salmonis. The sequence continues at coordinate 9,617,818 of NC_052138.2, read as the reverse complement.
ACTAACAGGTTTAATATTAGAATACCTATTAATACTTTTTTACAGGTTACATATTTTCCTATAATTGATCGATATTATTACTATACTAGTAAAAGACAAATGTTGTATTAATAGTATAAAAAATAATTCCCCAAAAAATCATCGATGTTACTGTCCGTTTTTCATTAGCACAATCACATGGTGTTAATCAATACTTAGATGTTCTTTCCTTAAGAAAGAAAAAACAATAATAACAGCTAGAGAATAATGATTTTATATGCTCATGAGTACTTTATCTCGTTGCTAAACCTCATCTAATGTCACAACAATACATTTTTATCGTATAACAAATGGGCTGAAAATACATTTTTTATATCCCAAGAACTCAGTACATATTTTAAGGTGGCCCAGCTGTCAGAAATCCAATTTTGGGTAGATAATACACACCCCTACTTTAAGGACCTGCAAGAGGACCAAGACTTGACCGCGGTCCTTGGTCCTAAATAAGGGCAGACACAACACTACCAATCGACATACCCCTTCTGAAAGTTGCATTATAATAAGCTCTGTTTAATCCATAAACTATACCACATCATTATTGAATATTGATTATAAAGGTGGAAAGAGTTTGCCCTCTTCTAGCATCTAATTTAAGGCCTTTTTCCTCACCTTTTTCCCAGACGAAAGATTGCGTGAAAGAATAAAGGTAGGGACATGACAGATCTCATCATCTTTTTTTTATGGATGACGTGGACTGATTAATTACAAATCCATTGTCCTTCATATGGCGTAAAAACAAAAACATTTGTTATATCATATTATGTATAACTTGGCAATTTTGCTTTTAATTACGTCATCGTGGTCAGTTTATGAATGAATCCCTATCATCTCAATATAATGAAATATTCTTCTTACGTACAAATATTCTTAAATACTCTATTCACGTAAGTAACCGCAAACAGAGTCCACATGGGTAATATTTGAAATACGTACCTTTATTTTTTTTCTTTCTTCAAAAATATTATTACCTTAATAAAATACGCATTCTCGATGAATCCTTATTTAAAAAATTCCATAATATAAGTTAGACCGTCCCGTTCTTGACTTTTAAAGAAATCCCCCTTGCACAAATACATTTTTTACTAGGAACAGGGATGGGGTCATTGGGTTATGTCAGTGGAGCCGTAACCATAGGGTTCCAAAGGGCATTGCACCCGCCTCACTTTTATAGCCATTACATTACCAATAAATGGTTAATCCTTCAAATTTAGTCTCTCCCCAAAAAATTTAAACACATAAATTAAAAGAAAAGTTTTTTTGTCAAACTTGGTATTTATATATAAAATTAGTACTGTCATAAAATCCCGACAGCCCTGCCCCCTTAAAAAAAATACTCTCCTATTGAAGTCGTCACCATCATCATATAATTTGCATATACATGTCGACGCCAGTGGGTGTGGGATACCCTTAGTCCCTCTATGAAGTATTAGAGTCAGAAAAAATGTGATATAAGGCGGAATTTTGGATTATTCTAAAACAAATTTAGAAGGACTTATAAAAAATTCAAAAATATTTTAGTAAATTGGCTTTTACTATTACTATTTTAAAAAAAATATTATTGGAAAAGTCCCACAAAAAAGTATTGACAAAAATAAAATTATTTTATAAAAACTAAAGTCTTCGATAAATAATGAAAAAATAAACTTATTGGAAAGCCTCTATTCTTCTTCTTTTTTTTTGTGATCAATGAAAGGGCTACCATTTTAATTCCCCCCCCTCTACCAAAAAAGTCACCTCATATTAAAGTCGGAAAAAAAAAATATAACACCTCTTCTATTCCCCAGACAACACTCTTTAGCAACGCCCTGACTATAGACAATTAAAAATTTCACTTTTATACAGTTTAAGGCCATCTAAACCATTTTTGTCTTTGTACCTCTCATTTTAATTTTAAAAAATGGGGGGTTTAGTTTCATAATTTGCCATTTTTCTGCATTTTGTACCACCATGCCAAATACGAGGGGAAAAATTGTATTATTTTATTGTTTGATTATAAGTTAAAGATATTGTTGAACTTTTTTTTCTAATTTAAGGGGTTTAAGTTAGATGTCCTGCTTTTCATTTATTCTAACAATGTATAAAAATTACCCCGATCCTTAGGATAGTGGAGGAAGAAGTCTGGAGAAACTTTCATGTGGTGTGTGAATTATATTTTACACACCCCAAAAAAATGAACAATTTTTTTGATCGATAACTTGTATGATAAATTTAAATATAACTCTATCAGGCTCTATGTGCCATTAGTAATAATTAATATCGACTATTGTACTAATTTTTGGGTTAAGAAAAATAAAGTTTGGTAATTGAAAAAAAAAAAAAAAAATTTAGATACCCTGAATGATTAGTGGTTAACACGTTTTATCAAGCATTATATAGCGAAATTGAACCCTAGTGGAAAAAGGGATAGTTGATGAATAAAAAAGAGGGATATAACAGGGAAATCATTAATCATTGAGCATATATATCTTATATCCCATAAATTGTAACAACTAAGCTTCAATCACATTCATAATCCGTTTTATATTGTCTCAAAAAAAAAAGACTTTGTGCCGAGGAAAAAAAATATTAAACCAATAACAAGACTGTCTACTATACATATCAGGGGTGTCCACAGGATCATATATATTTTTTGAGGGGCGGGGGGATGGAGGCTGGATTTTAAGTGTTTTTTGTTTTAAACTTAAACATTAAAATTTTTGAAAAATTTGAAAGATTATTTTTTTTAAAAAAAAAATCAAAAATCCACAGCTATTCAGAAATTTTTTTAAAAAAATCTCTGATATTAAGCTTTTCGGGGAAAAAATTCAAAAATCTATTGACAAAAATCAAATTTTATGGGGAAAAAATCAAAAATTCATAACTATTCATGAAAAAAAATTCGAAAAAAATTTCAAAAATTCACAGGTATTTACAAAAAGTTATATCTTTTGAGGAAAAAAAATTAATGTTGTTAACAAAAAACTAAATTTTTTGTGGAAAAAAAATTCAAAAATCCACACCCTATGACAAAAATTAAATTGTTTGGAAAGAAAAATCCAATATCAAATTTTGTAATAAAAAATAGAATAAAATTTTTTACGGTGGGTGGATAAAGCCCCTCCAGCTCACCACCTACGGATGCCCCTACATATGTAGCCCGATAGCCCATAAGCAACCTATAATGATTTCTCTAAATATTTGTATTCTTCGACGAATCATCATCGTTCCTTTCTATCAACAAATTATTATTATAATGCCATTGGAGGGGTCGTAATTTGCAAAACTTCCTCTTCTCGATTTTTGTTCAAAATTACTTTTATGTTGACGTAGCAGTCATTTATGTAGTAGATAAGTTGGTAATTCGTATGCCAAGTCATATTACAAAATCAATTTAAGAATCATAAGCCCTGATATTTTGCTTCATTCTTGGGAAAGAAAGTTTGCTTTGTATTTGTGCGTTTCTTTATTTACAATTTCTGCGAAATGTAAATGCACTTAATGTAATGTATTAAAAAATTATCTAAAGGGTAATCTATGAAAACTCTGTGCATTTACCTATTCGTAGTTAATTTAATCAATCATTTGTATTCCGAGTTGGTAAGAGCTGAAACAAAGTACTTCCATTATATGCCATAAACACGAATATATACGTGGAGGAATAATCATTTGTTAATGAGACTATTATTACACCAAAATTCCTTTGTTCCATAGGACATGTACTTATTTATGTATTATGTACTTTTAAAAGCACATTTTTGCATAGATTTATTTACTTACCCAACATTTTATGTACCTTAGCCCCAAGGGATTTCAGCACGTAGTTTTATTTCAAACCAGCATCCGGTCCGGCATTGTTTTGCAGATTATTCATTCCGGTACACTGCTTCAATTAGCTGCCAGTTGTATGCATCACAGCTAAACTCCTTTTTCTTTTCTTTTCGTTTTTTTTTTGCTAGCAAACGAAAAGAAAGAAAAGTTGAAAATATGAAAAAGCGGAAAAAAATTAAAGACAAAGTTTGATTACAGTTCTCAAAACTATCACCATCATCACACCTAAATAGATTAACATCTTAGAAATGAAAACAAACGTTATGTTTCTACGGGACTTCCGACAACCCCTTTTTTCAATAGAAGTTTCTGCTTGTATGTTACGGTAAAGGGGTCCGGTAGACCAGGGATTCTCAACCTTTTTTTAATGATGGTCCACTAATAAAATATTTATTTAACCCAAGTACCCCCCTTAACAGCACAAAGCATTGTTAGCATTAGTCCAAAGTCCAAAAATTAAATTTTGTAGGGAAAAAATTTCAGAAATTAAATTTTTAGAAAAAAAAATTTAAAAAATCCATAATTATTCTTAAAAAGTTATTTTTTTGGAGAAAAATTTAAAATTCCATAGTTATTCACAGGAAATTAAGTGAAATTTCAAATATGAAATTTTCTAGTAAAAAAAAACATTTTTTATTTGGGGGGGGCATATAGGGAAGAACCTTCTACAATTTAAAATAGTATTTTTGCAGGAAATATATTATAATTGTATGTTAATTCATAAGTATATTTTCTCATACATCATTAAAATAATTTAGACCCAAGAAAGGCGAGAATGCTTATTTCAGAGGGAAAAGTTAAGAGTACGGCGACCAATCAATTAAATATTGAACAAAAAAGAACACATATAGAACTGTTTTTCCTTTTCTTATTTTTAAAGGTAGGTTTTTTGTTACAAACTACTCATTCCTATCAATAACAAAACGCCCACAATAGAATTTGTTGCAGTTTTTTTTAATGGTTTCATATGAAATAATGAATACGTCAAGTCCTTTGCAAATTGTTTCTAATAAAAGTAAAGTGCTGTTTTATAGGTTCAAAGTAATGGGTCTTTTGAAAATTCCCCTTATTTATTTTTAAGCCATTAAGACTGTAGGTTTTGCTTTTTTTTTCTTCTGAATTTGAGATGCTCCTTCTTTAGAATGGATCATTATTTTCAATAAAAAATGAAACGACAAGTCTCAAAAATTGCACAATTATTTCCTGACTATTCCTTAATAAATAAGTATTAACATGCAAAAAGGGATGTCTAAAAAAATGAAAGAAGAGATTCTTTTAATTGTTGTTCAAACAGAAAGAACAAAGTTTGATATAACCTCCATCACATCAAAATAATATTTTTTAAATAAAAAAATTGATTTACGAGTCTCAAAATTTGTACATATTAACTCTTCTAATGTATCGTATAAAAAAGTAAAAACTGTCGTTACAATACGTTCAAAATGTGAGGCGCCCTATTTTTGAACTTATTCCTATGAAAATAGCTACTAATATTTTTTTTGAAAGTACATAACATCTAATATATATACTGGCGTCTTTTCTTTGCATCTTTATTGAAAATTAAAAAAAGAAGATATTTAAAAAATAATAATATATTCAAAAGATATACATATATATTATAATCTTGTGGAAATAATTAAGGTCGGTAAAGTATTGCAAATTATTGTATTTGTACATAAATAAATGAATGTACAAATGTCATACGGAAGGGAGTTCAATTTATTTCAAAATAGATCCTTTATAAATTTGTTGCAAATAAGTATGTTTGCGTAAATGATATTTATATCATTTCAAAATCTCTACAATTTCCAAACAATTAATCTTTGTAATATATATTTAGACAATCTCATATTTTATAAAAAAAATTGTTAACAATTTACTCAAAAATAGTGTTGTGTGGGTCATTATTTAGGAATGAAGACTACAGTCCCGTCTAGTTCAGTCTCGGTCCGGTTTAGCTCAGTCCTGCATATTAGTCCATAAACTTATGAAGCTCGGTCCTTGATGGCATCACTCAACTTTGTTTCTTTTTTTTTTTTTAAATAGGTTCTAGTAACGGTTTTAAGGTCTAATAGAACAATCCTAAGACTAGACTGGACTGGTCCGAATAAATAAGGCCAGCCTCAGCACTACTCAAACATAATTATACCCAGTCATGTGCAGTCTCGGTCCAGTGACGTCATCAAAAACCAAAGTTTTTGATGACGTCACTCAATGTCATTTTTTTTTTAAGTTATATTACTGACATTCAATGCCTGGTCCCTTAAATGTATTGACCTCGTTCTCATGGCCACAAGGGGGACTCACATGAACCGAAAAATAAACTACCACGACTTCAGGCATTTCAAAAGTTGCGACTTGTAAATATAATCCTTGCATTATAATGAATTTGCTCGGGGCCCCATCACAATCCCTTCCCCTTTTTGTCCGGAAAGGTATCGATGAAGTAAAAAAATTTATATAGTCAACTTTTTGTCATCAATAAAAAAGTTTTACCTATTTATAGACTTTGTTATGTAGTGTATTCCTAAAGTTAAATCAATCACTACTAGAACAGGATGAACGTTTAGTACACCTGTATTTAGTAAGAAAATTGACGAAAAAAGATAAAAATATCGTACGAAAAGAAGGAAATTCAGAGTGCAAGTTTTTTTTAATTCTATATAAGTTTGTATATAATAATGTGATTTTTTTTACTTCATACAGACACCTTTGCAGACAAAGGGGTAGGAGGGTCGGGTAGGGGCTCCGGCCAAAAATCTTGTTAATTCAAGGATTTTTATTTACAAGTGACAACTTTTGAAACGCCTAAATCCGTAATAGCTCATTTTTTTGTTCCCTTTAATGACCATGATGGGATCTTAATGAACACTCAATTAATTTTAATTAACTTTAGATATCGAAAATGTACTTAATTTTTTTTATAAGGTTAATATTTCATAGATTTTTTTAATAAAAAAATTAAATGTTTTACTAAAAAAATAACAAATTATATCTTGTTGATACCGCAAACTAAAGTTATTAAAATTAGTTTTATAAATATTATTCGCTCAGTCTTGGGGTAACTGATTATACCATTTTTTACTAAATAAAATTATATAAAAAACTACACAACTATGTACATAAAAAAGGATGTTCACTAACAATGGGTTAATTAATATTATCCTTGAGAAAGTCGTATTATTTTCCCTCCAGAGAGAACCACTTTGTGCAGTTCTGTTTACAAACTGATATTTGAATAAACTTACGTTTATTATATATTGCAACCTTTCATCGACAAAGAAAAGAGGCCCAAAAGAGGATGATGAAGTTAGTCAGTTCTTCTCGACAATTGAGTTTCTATAATGAACTAGTCAGAGCTTAAAAAGAACTAATTCGAATACCACCAAACACCGTTCAAAACAACGATTAAGGAAAAACAAGCAGTTGACAGCTAACAATAAAATACAATTTAATGAAGTAACGACGTGTGATCATTGATCAATACAGTAGGAACAAACTTGAAAAAATCCATTAAAAATATCAGGGGCGTCCACAGGAGTAAATTGAGAGGAGAGGGGTTGTTTTTGGGGGGTTTTTTGGTCTTTTTTTAAGTAAGGAATTAAAAATTTCAGAATTTAAAAAAAAAATTCATAGCTATTTACAAAAAATGTCAAAAATCCAGAGCGGTTAACAAAAAAATAGCTTTTTTGGAAAAAAAAACTTGAAAAAGTAAATTTTTTGGAAAATAATTTCAAAAATCTACAACTTAACAAAAAAATTTCATAAATCCGCTGTGTATTAGTTGTCATAGTTGTTCACAAAATAAACCTATTCTGAAAAAAAAAAATTCCAATGTAATATTGTTTGGAAAAAATTTGAAAAATTCACAGCAATTCAAAAAAAAAGTTCAAAAATCCTTAGCTATTTACAAAAATTTCAAAAATCCATAGCTATTTAAAAAAAAAATTTAAAGATTCACAGTTCATAAAGAAGTTATGTTTTTGGTAAAAATTTTGAAAAAAATTTTCAAAAATCTACAACTTATCAAAAACATTTCAAAATCCCCAGCTGACAAAGTTGTTCACATAAAAAAAACATATTTTGAAAAAAAAAATTCAAAAATGAAATTACAAATATAAAATTTTTGAACAAGAATTACAAATATAAATTTTTTGAACAAGAATTCCAAAAATTCACAGTAATTAACAAAAAAAATTCGAAAATCATTAGCTATTCACAAAAAATTAAATTTTTCGGAATTAAATTGAAGATATTGGGGGGGGGACTACATCCCCTTTAGCCCACCCCTGGGCGAACCCCCTTGAACATTATCGATTTCTTTCTTTTTCACAGTCTCGAACTCCTCAAAGTTAAAATTTTGGTCTAGTTTCGGATAATGTGGTTTTTGAATAACCTAAAATGATATTTAGATACAGTCAAAAAACGATGTTTGACCTATTAGAAAAGGTACTTCTACCAATGTCGAAATGTGTTCAACTACATAAATGCAGACGTTGCAATAAGAAATTTTGATTTATAAAATTGCACTTGTGCGGTGGTTTCTTTGCAATTATTTGTTAATCCAAATCAAAGATGAATTTATATTTTCTTTTAATTTTGTTTTAAGTTTAATCTTTATAATCATTTAAACCCTCCATTTCAGACAAGGAATAGTAAACTTTATGTGTCCATAATGTATAGATTCGTAATCATACATTAAAAGTTTCACGTTTTTATGAGATAATGGAAAATTAATTTTAAGATGCAAACAATAAAATAATGAAATATGAACTTTATCAGGTCATATAAAAGCCAGGTCATTGAACAATGGATAAAAAAGGTAAATAAGTAATTTAAAATATGCCTCTGATTTAACGTATGTATGCACAAGGGAATGAATTTTAAAGTTAAGGGATGTCTTGAAAATATCGAGATCCTGTTAGTAAATAATAAATATCTAAAGAGATTCTAAGGAATGAGGTGACAGCCACATTATAGGAAAAGTATCAAATGGTCTACTTAGAGTATGAACATCTATTGCGTATAACTATTAAGAATGGGATTTTTCTAGACAAATATTGCAGTTTTATTCTCCTTGCATTTTAAAAATATGTTTTATTCAGGCTTGTGAGCGTGTGTTCAATGAACGGAACACTGAGCGGATTTTTTTTTCAACCATGAATGCTAAAAATGATATTTTAGCGTTTCGTTCCAATAGGTGATAATAATTTCTGAAGGGATAGAGTTTTTCAGTGGATAAGTATCCTATAAACACGACTATGCAAATTCAGGGGCAATTTTTGAATTTTTGGAGGCACCTAAAGCCTCCAACCTGCAGGCCCCCTGATATTAATATTCATGTAAATGTGAATAACCACTCTAAGAAGTACATAATTATTATTTATGTCTCTTAACTCAGTAATGATTTAATTCTTTTGTACTCAATGAAACACATTCTCACGCTTTTTCTTTTTTATTTTTGGCTGTAATTTTTTGTATGGATTAAAAGTACTTCTTCACATTGAGGGGATAAACGTTACTGGCTGCAATCAAGGTCAATAGTATTTATATTAATCTTGGCAGCAATCTATTTTGTCAATGTCGCCTACATGTTGGGGTTCAGTTAAAAAAAACTATTTATTTTTATGAAAAAAACACAAATCATATTTACAATGGTTTAATCATTTATATTTATAAAATGACTGCCAATATTTTAAAGGGATATTACGATGTATTAAAGGCATTGAATTCAAATTTCTGGGATGAATTGATATACTCTAGAGTATTAACTGTAGTTTATAACCTCCGTTTTATCTATTTAACTTAATTTGGCCCAATATTTCTTAGAAATGTAATTAATTAATTTCCTAATTCTATAAATGTGGCAGTGAATTTTGGCTACTTTAAATACAATTAGCGGTACCTTCAAAGGATTAATCAGAATCATTTATTAATTGAAATGAGCCATAATTTGTTGGAAAATATATTCCATATTTAATTTTAAGACAAATGAGTTTAGCTTCCTTTTGGGTAGACCAGCTACAAAAATATGTAATTTTATTACAATGACTCCGTACTATTAAGAGTTGATTATAAGTTACAAAAATAATATTTTTTAATAATTAATTATGACTTAATTCATCAATCTTTACATATAGGCTTAAGAGAAGATCGATATGAATCACAACGGACATAGCTATTCTACTTCTGTGAAAATAAAATATTATTATTTTTAGTCGACGATAAGTATTTAAACTTTATATAATTACCACTGACATGTCAGAGGAGAAAAAAAAGCTTTGGAGGCCCAGACATAGATGAAAGCGCTGTCGTTTTTCTACATATCTGCCTTTTTTTATGCCTCAAAAACTCTACAGCTTCATTTAACGAGCGCGATAGTGTATGTATGTATACTGTACAAGCCTCGTACTACCTTATAATTGGAACGCAGAACGGAACGAAAATAATGGCTGAACGCTAAACGAAAAGTGAAAAATTGAAAGGAGCACTTACATACAAGCCTGGTGTTATCCCTACTGAGTGAGAACCCCAAACTTACAGTAACATGACTAAATTACGAAAACCTTGATTTTTATCGAATCCAGAAAAGACAACTCAAAACCAATTTGTAAAATAGTTAAATACTTTATTTAGCTATATTTTTTTTAAATATGTACGAGCCAACGCAGGCGAACAGATAGGCAACTCTAGACTCTTTGGATAGTCTGGTGTGAAACCCATAGATCTCTTACATGGACTTGAGGGATCGGCTTGGGATGTTTTCTTTAACTTCTCCGGATCCAGTTGACCTTTTTACCAGATTCTTTCTTTCTCTCCAACGTTTTGTCTTGCTGACGTTGTAAACGGTAGTCCTGGATACACCAAACTGCTTGGAGCGTGCGAATAGAAATTCGTCGATCATGTTCAAGTGCCATTTTCTCGACTTATATGTAAGCAAGAGAGCTCAGATTTCTTTTGTTTTGTAACTAATTGTGTATGCTTTAATATATATAATAAATTTAAATTACTCCACGTTCATTACTTATTGAATTAGTAAGGGTTTAGATTACAATGACCAACCCGGTATTGTTTGATTAATTAGATTATACTTCCTTCGAGTCTCTTTAGTCCTACCTAAAGATGCTCTAATGAAAGAGACATATCATTTAAAATAATAATGAATAAACAAACATGCCCCTTAAAAAAGTTCACTCATTCACAAGCCTTTGATAAAAAAAAAAAAAAAGACTAGGGATGGGAGATATTTCTGACTTTCATAGTGTGCACATATAATATATGTATTATTTGTCTGCATAAATCCCATCCCTAACAATGAAGCGAGTCTACTAATGAACATTTCACATGTAAGTAATTATAAATCTATAAAGGTGATAACTTTTACACCCAATTTTCTTTGTGTCTCATTAGTCCTACTCGTTATGTTTACATATTCTCAATTATCATGTTCTTGTGGAGGGGCTATTTTTTTAAAAGTAGCGGGTTTAGCTTTTTGAACTCCGTAACTCAGTCGACTTGGAAAAAAAATAAATTAATGATGAACTATCTAATTTTTCGTGGATTACTTAATTTTGATGGTATGTAATCAAATTAAACATATAATTATGAAACGCTTATATCTGGGGTTTTCTCGAAAATGGAATATTTTTCTAGAGAAATACACTATTATGTATACTATTTACATATTTTAGGGAACTTGTTATTAATTTAATTTAACAAAAAATTATGAGTGCTACAATACTTTGAATTAAAAAGTTATGATATACAAAGAATATATTTTTTCAATTGGAATTATAATGTCTAATAATTCAGACTTGGGCCCGTTCAAACTTTTTCCATTGATTCAGTTAAAAAGTTAAAACACGATCACTTAATCAATTTTTCGCCAACATGTAATTTGTAATGAAAAAAAAAACATTTTACTCATGAGATGTCACTTTTGACGTACCAAACATGACGTAACTTAATCATTTCTCTCGTGTCGTAAACAATGTATCCTTCCCTTTGAAGAATTCAACTTTTGAATTCATGGATATTTCGTACTTAGTTATAGAGCAATTCATGACAGCATCAGTGCCCATTAGAAGACACTACAGTATATTTAGACAATAGTTGTCCTGTGGTTTTTGTTTCGCCACTTTATTCTACCTTAACCCCTGGAGTAAAATATTTCTTTAGATAATCATAAATAACAAGGAAGAAATGTAGGAACATGGGAATGCCGTTCAAATATTGATTCTAGTTCAGGTGTTTAAAAATCAATCAAACACATGAACAGACTATAAGTTTTTGGCTTGAATCCCTCAATAATTTACTTGTCAATATCATCTACAAGCTAAGTACTATCCCTAAAAGTTAATTTCACTTTAAATACGCTCTGCACTCCCTAATTCTTACGTAGAACCAACTTTATGTGAACATTTCCAATAATCTAATGTATTATGCATTAGTTTTTTTTATTAATAGCTATACTATAAAAATTTCATAATAAAATTGAGAAGTTTCCAACAAATACTTTGCAAAATCAAACATACGTTATTGCATTCTTTATTGTCTAAATCTACTGTTCGGATGCCCATACTAAATTAATAAGCATAGACAACTCCGACACTAAGCATGTCAAGTCATTAAATAGAGACAGGCTAATGAGGCAGAATCAGTATCTAACTGGTTATGATGTGGATGTTGTAGGATGCATTGAAATATATCTTTTGAACAGTACGTTCAATTGATTAAATAACGATCTGTTGTCAACCAAGATATTAAAATTAAGAATTATCCATCATATTCCTAATAATATCTACTGCGTACATAGTGAAAAAAAATATAATACACACGAATCAGAGGTAAATTTGTGTGAATTGGGTAACAGGGGGGAGGTATTTTTTTTTTAAGTTAAATAATCCACAGCTATTCTCAACAATATTTTTTTTGGAAAAAAAATTCAAAAATCTACAGCTTTTTTGACAAAATTTCAAATATCATATTTTTTGGAGAAAAACTTGAAAAATCCATGGCTATTCACATAAAAATTTAAAAAATTAAATTAAGTTTTAGATATTAAATGTTTTGAAAAAAAAAATCAAATATTAAATTTTCTAGTAGATAGAAAACGATCATTAATTTGGGAGGCAACAGCCCCTCCAGCCCACACCCTGCGGACGCCTCTGCAAATCTAGATTTTAAGGAGTTTTCCATGTTTGAAAAAAAGTCCCTTAAATCGAAAATATATATATAATTAATCTTAAAATCCTCATATCATAGTTTTAGGCCTATGATACTACAAATAGTAAGAGTAAGACTATTTGATTAAAGTTATTTAAGGATGAATAAGAATAGAATGCATTGTTATTAAAATATTGTTAGTTTTTATATATTTTCGTTCCTGTATTAGTAAATGTAGCTTTTCTCAATGAATTAGAATCAAAGATTTTTTGCAATTTGTAAGAGCGAAAAGTGTCGAAATAAAGTGTCCTTTTTTAAGAACTGTACAACCTTTTTATACTTTATATGAGAAATACAAAACTATACATACATATTACACATATTAAAAATATCTTTTTAAGAAATAAAAATCCCTTAAATCGATAGATTAAATGAATTAAACATTCGGTCAGTCACATTTAATCTCTTAAATTGAATTTATCCCTTAAATCGAGATTCTACTGTACTTTGTTCAGAGATAGATAATATTTATTCAATATAATTAAGGGATTTTACCTGTATGTTTAGTGTAAGTATGTCTTGCTCTATGTCTGAATCAAAGTAGGGTTGTATTGTTAATTAATATTGGACTTAAAATAATTCCCGTGTGGTGAAAGACAGTACTGTTCTTTTTATTGGCTCTCGGAAAACGTCCCAAATTTGAAAGCTCCATCAACAATGCATTTTTTTACTAATGTTATAGTAAATTACCTCAGTTTATCAATCGGATGCAATTAGTCAAACTTTATCTTTCCTTCAAGCACAAGAATAGTCAATATTGTTCTCTGGGACGACTTTTACATCCAATTCGGAAATGACCTTAATATTTAGAACGAAACGTTGAAAACTTTTTGTGATTATAATGAAAGCTTTTTCAGTTGTTTTTCAAATAACAAAGACCTAAATTTTAATACTCGAAAAATTGCCTTAGGCGGAACAAATTATTTCATCCATAGTTTAGTATTTGGAATCTCCATCAATCATTGAGAGTTCCTTTCTCAAATTATTAATTATTAGTTTTTAACATGAGAATCCGTTCAAAAAACCAAATGTTGGGCAATTTTAAATAAAACTATGTATGATTTATATTCAAAGTCTTTTTTTTAAAGTATTACTTTTATTTTTCAAAAAGTTTCCTAAAAATACGTTTGTACATCAAAGTTCTAAGATAGCCTCCACATCATTCCATATGGACTTATTATTTTTTTAAAGCTCACATTTGTTTGTTACAATCTATATGTTTTAAGGAAAAATTTAAAAAATATACTTTCACAAATTTTTTGAAACGCAGAAAATATTAAGCTATGTAGACTTTGGAACAAATGAACAACGCCAGAAGAAGATTAACATTGTAAATTAAGACTTTTAATTAAACAAGTTAATCAAGTAAATTTATTTTCAAAAGGTTAAATTGTCTTTAAACAAAACTTTGTTGATTTGGGGCAATTTCAAGAGTTTCATTTGTTTTAGTTAAAAGTAATTTTTTATTTTCAAATCTAATTAAAGATCAGGATTTTTGGTAACAATATTCTGCCTCGATCAATTTTTCTTCTCGGGCAATTTTTCTTATTCTCAAAATTTCGCATCATATATCTACTAAACTTTTAATCTTCATCCATATACAAAATGAAGTCATGATTATTATCTAAATGCCTATTTATAGGCCAATTTCGAAAAGCAAATAATTAATACTTAGCATCACTAATAATTATGTATAAATATTTTTATAAAATAATAAATGCACTCAAACAACCTTTTAATAGTTTTTTTGTTTTTATTTTGTCTAATCCACTTAAATTATATTTATTATTTAATATGAATAATAATAGGTTATGGAACTAACCTACTGTGATTTATGGGGATTACCCAAAATACATGGATATTTGTATTTTCATGGATGATTTTAATTTTTTTTTTTTTTTTTTTTTAATACTAGAGTTGAAAGACTGTACATTTTATTCAGGAAGACTTTTTATTCAATATACTATTGCTAAAACAAAAACAAACAATTATTTGTAAATAAGACACATGTTTTATTGCTTAATTACAGGCGTACGTAGGATTATATTTTTAGGGGAGGTTTGGTTTTCGAATTTAAAAAAAAAATCAAAAGTTAAATTTTTTGAAAAAAAATTTCAAAATTAGCAACTATTCATAAGAATTTAATTTGTTGGAAAAAAAAACTCCATAGGTATTTTCAAAAATTAAATTTTAAAAAAAAAAAATTTCAAAAATCCACAATAAAAAAAATTTCAAAAAATTAATTTTTTACAAAAAAAAAATGAAAAATTTAAATTTTGAGTATAAATTTTTTTCGAAACAAATTCAGAAACTGCAAATAATTACAAAAAGTTCAAATATGCATAGCTATTAACAAAAATTTTCAATTTTATCGAAAAAAAATTGAAAAGTCTAGAACATTTCAAATATTCATATTTATTCATAAAAAATTAAATCAAACGAAAAAAAAATTCAAAAAGGAAATTTCAAATCACTCACTCATAAAAGAAATTGTGCACATCAAAAAAGTTATGGCGGATCTCAGGTTAGACATCTTAAGTTTCTGTCAACTTTTCCCTTAAAAACCCCTTAGATTTGTATATATAGCGGAAAAACTGCGTATGTCGGACTAACGGAATTCCAGCCCATTTATAAATAGTCGTAGTTTTTTCATAAGACAACGTTAATATTTTTTTATCAATTTCATATGCACTCTCTTAAAACAGATGTGTTCGACGTGGCTCCAGCTGAAAAACATTAGGAATACAAATATTAATGCAGAAATTGCACATTGCATCATCTATTATCTTAAAGATAAAAAAAATGCTGTGTTTGAGGATTCCGTTGTTTGATAATTGCAGTTCTAGGGGGCAATTTTGCAAAAACAATGAAGCCCCTTAAAAAATGATTATGATTAAGTAAACATTTTAGTCATTTACCATGAGTTGAAATAGTTTAGTATTCATAAGGGATTCTTGCAATGATAAAGATGCTTCAACTGATAGAACAATGAGTACCAAATAATTTCAGTTCAATATGGAGTGACGTAGTTTAGTGGGCAACGCGCCCAGGATAAATTTGTCTCTTGAAATTGATGTCTGTATCGTCAATACACACTGGCTCCTAAAAAAAATTACATTATGAGTATGAACTAGAAAGACAAATCCTTGGTCAGATAGAGTAATTGTAATACTAAAATGCAGGGGTCGGCAACTTATGTCACGTGTGCCTCTTGGCACGCGGAGGCATATTCACTGGATCGTGCGATTTAGAGCATATTACCGTAGTTTGTGTGTGTATTTTTTACCATCATTGTAGATAGTGGCCCACTCATTGATTGGAAATGTTGAAGTTGACACTCCATGTCTCAAAAGTTGCCTGCCCCTTCTATAATGTTTATTTATACTTCATCAGATCAAATCCATCTGACCAATTAAAGGAACATTAAAAAAAATTGTGACGGTTGTATATTCATCTACTATTGAACTTTTTAAATCGAAGTAACATGAATGGAAACCCTAAATATATACAATTACTAGTGTTCCATGAATCACAATCAAATGTAGGTATTAATGTTGAGGCTTGATTGGGAAATTCTAAACTGGTCTAAGACCGGTATAATGTTAACTAATTTGGTAACTTAAGACTGAAGCAAAAAATCATTAGATGCTCAACACCAGTATATATATTTATTCATTTGTTATTTTTTGTGCGAAAAGTCCTTTCGAAATTGTAGTGTATATTCGACAAAGTAGCTTTGAACTAATTCTTTGGTGTCTGCACATGGAAAATGACCAAACTTTGACATGTAAAACCTACAAATACCCAGGAAATTACCACAGAATAGGTATGTGTAGGTGTTGAAAAACATCACATGAATATTGGAGTCTGAAAAGTTTGCGTGTTAGTTGGAAAATTGGACGTTTGAAATGTTTTTTTGTTATATAAAATATCGAAAAAAAAAAGAAAATCATTCCAGAAAAGCTCTAATAAAAAATATAATTGCTTTACATCACGAAAGAAAAATTTCAAAGACATCTCTACAGATACCTTTTATCAACAATCATGTAAAATCATATTCAAGTAGCTTGAATAATTCATGGGTCTTAAAATTTAGACGTCCAGTCCCGTCTTAAGTCTTAAAGATGCATGCAAGTCAAATGCAAAAACCATCCTATCTCACAAACTTCGTTCAATGGCGTCATCATCCAAAATAAGTAACGACTTCATCAATAAATCTCGACCAATACTCCAAGTATAGAAAAACAAAAAGCTTAAAATTTTTTGAAGGAATTTAACTCATAAATGCAAGATTTTTAATTCAATCTAAGGTCCACCATGCGACAAAGTTTTTAAAATAATACTGGATTTCTTTCATGCAGATTCAAAAAGTTTTCCTCTTCACCAAGACAATAAATCTGCTTCATCTGAGCTGGTTAAAATTTACAGGTCCGTGACGACAGTGTGTGAAGTGAAGGGCAGTACCCAATTAGACCCACTTAACTAAAAGCTTGTTGTTAAATTAAAAATTTATTTATTTGTCAAGGTGAACAAAAAAGTTATCGTCTTATCAAAAAAAAAAAAATGTAAAAATCATAAAAGATTTTTCAAAAAGCACCCCTCCCCCTATCCTTGTTACACCTAATAAGATATTATCTATTGAGAATCTCATTAAGTCAACAAGTAAATTTTAAGAACAATATAATTTGGATCAATACAATAGAAGGTGTACCTATATATTTATTCATTACTAAATGTTTTAAATTTTGATTTTCTATAAATGAGAAGTTTTTATCATGTGATTTTGTGGCAGATAAGTCAACATCATATTGGAAAATTTACGTTAACCCTGACACATTACAGAATATCGTTGTAGGTTAAATATGAATGCAAGTTCAAAATGCAAAAAGTATGTTGCGCTTTTCTCAGAAAATCAGGCCGTCTGGAAGGGGATGCATTAAAAATGATCCTTTGTAAAAGGTTATTTAAAATGTTGTATCAATTTTAAAGGACCGATAGTATTTGGAACGAACAAGACGTAAATAGGATTTCAATTAAGGACCGAACAGTCCTACAGCAGGGGCGTCTGCAGATAAAATCAAGGAATAAAACCTTTGTACTAGAATTTTTTTGATCTGGCAAAAAAAAATTTTAAGGGTTTCTTTTTTAAAAAAAAAGGTCATTTGATTAAATTATGCTTCCAAAAAACAAGCTTCCCCCTCCCAAATAAATAAATAAAAATATAATCCGCCGTAACAATTGCAGCCTAATAGGGCAAAGTCTATGTGCAGAATTATAATTATTCGCACAATAAACAATTTTTATGTTGTCTACAAAATTTTAAATGTTTAATTTTTTAGGAAAAATAAATCAATTTCCCTTCTTTAAAATAAAATTGTTATTCGTTCAGATTTAGTCTCTTCTGAAAAATTAAAAACAACAGTTTTTTGCCTCTTCTATAAAAAATTTTTTTATCTAAGTTGGAATTTAAAAAATATATATTTTTCAAATTCGGCATAAATAAAAAATTATGTTTAAATTGTCAAAAAAAAAACTAAAAAAAACTAGAGACTTTCCCCCCTCAAAAAAAAAAAAAAAAAAAAAAATCTTCCCACGTCTCTGATGATGTTTTTCCCCATTTAGTTGAAAATACATTCCGGGGCAGAAAAAAATCGATATAAACTTCACAAAATGCATCAGTTAAGTGTTATCCTTTGATTATTTTTTCGGTAGCAAGTGTATGAATCATATTTTGTAACAACTTCTCTAATTGATAAGAAAAACAACTTTATCGTATTTTCAATTGATATTTGAATGTCTTTTTGTATATCTACGTAGAATGGAGGTATATGTGTTATGTATTTGAGAATCACTATGGAAATAATAAACATATGAATTTGTGTAATAAAAGAGAAAGTGGACTTTGTTGGACTTTGATATATATATATATATATTTTTTTTTTTGTGATTATACACATCATATGTATAAGTATGTAGAGAAATACGTTTATTATCGTTCAAAAGAAGGAGAAAAAATAAAACGATAGACATGAAATCGTTAGCCTCTAAGGAAATTAGAAATACATACATACATATTATATATACTTTCATTTGACTTTAGATGAACAGGAGGCGCAATGCAATCACATAGGTTGTTAGTAGTGTTGTGTGGTTTAGCTGTCTGCCTTTTGAATTTTTCCTAAACATGTGGATAGTATATTAATATTAAGCCAAATAAGATATATAAAAAATATACAGGGTGAGGACTCAAAAATTAAACGTTTTAAAAGCCATTTTCACTTCTCCATATTTTCATTTTGTGCCATTTTTATGGCAAA
The DNA here is from genome assembly GCF_016086655.4 of Lepeophtheirus salmonis. Taxonomy (NCBI): domain Eukaryota; kingdom Metazoa; phylum Arthropoda; class Copepoda; order Siphonostomatoida; family Caligidae; genus Lepeophtheirus; species Lepeophtheirus salmonis. Next base: position 9,598,430 of record NC_052138.2, on the reverse strand, counting down.
CTTTTAAAACAAAAGTTGATTAATCAACAATTTGCTAGTGTTTTTATTCAATATGTCCCCCTCCATTCCGAAGGATGGCTTCAATGCGGGGACAAACAGAAGCACAGCTGGCAATGATGAAATCTGAAGACAAATTGTTCCACTACTCCGTGATCAGGGCCTTCAGGGGATCGACTTTCGGTTGAGAAGTCTTGTTCGTCCTGCACTCCAAGACGCTCCAGAGAGCGTAGTCCAGGGGGTTCACATCGGGTGAGGACAAAGCTAAAATATTGGGATTTGAAACTTCATAAACAAAAAAATATTATTAAATATATCACGGATGATTGTGTCATTAGGAAATAATTATATTTATTTTCTGTCTTTACACTATAACATCCTGATGGGCTTGAGGTCGGTCTCCATCTCATTCGCCATCTTCCTCATGGATTTCGTCGGGTCCTTCTCAATTTCCTATTTGACCATGGACCTCAATACTTTGTGTGTTTAAATGTGAATATAATAAAGGTTGGCTCAGTACAAGCTGGATTAAACTGAGTCGACTAACTTATTTCACAAATAAACAATCATCAAATTAATTTCATCACATAATATTTTAGTATTTTAGTGTAGATTGGGTCATGGAATTCCCTAAAACAGGACCTTAGGGCTCTAAAAACCAAACCCCAGCACAATTAGTGGTAATGATAAAAATCATAAGGCTCACAGACCGTTCTATGATTTGCAGTCTGAAATGCAATACTAATTCAGTATTGTATCAGTTTTAGTTGAACAAATAAAAAATCATGTGTACTTTTATCATGAATAAATGATACGATATATATAAATATTTGGATTGGGAACTGCGTATTTGGACTGTTTTTATTGACTAAATACTCTTTGTATTTACTGTTTTTGGCAAAAATTGCATTTTATTTACACATATGATGTATGTATGAGTCAGATAGGGATCTTTTTTTTTTGTTTTGTTTTTAAATATTAAATAAAAAACACAGACTCTCGAGAAACACAATGCAGCAAAGTGAAAGAAACATTTTAATTTATTGCCAGACTAGAAACTTTTCTAAAATAAAATATATGTAACTACAGATTTTATCAATTAAATCCTATAATAAGTCATAGGCGGCTATTTAATCAGATTCTTGAGGCTAGTACATATGTATTCATTTTCCAATCTATAAGTATAAACTTAGTTTTCTTAGTCCGACTTATTAAAGAAAAAATTTGTTTTCATAATATATTATTAATATATAGAAGAGAAATCCTTGAGAAATCGTGTTACTCTACGTTTTTGATGCGCACACTCACACATAGTTACTCAATATTTAGATGTTCTCTCCTGGAGAATGGAAAAATAATAATAATAATATCTTGATAATTTTTTTTATGACGTAATGAGGCAGGGAGTACTTTAGTCCAAAGAATAAAGTACTTCCTGGATGGCCTAAGCTACACACTCCTCATCTAAAGTCAAATTTATTATTGTTTATTTGATATGAGCATCGGTTCCAGGCATTACCCAATGTTATTCATCAAAGACGAATAATATGGAAGATAACTCCACACGACATTCTCAGTGTTAGTCTTCACTTTTCATGATCACACTTATACTTAGTTACTCAATACTTAGATGTCCTATCCTCAAGAATGAAAGTATAATGATAACAGCTGGAGAAAAGAAAGAAGACTCTTTAGGGTTCCAACAACAATAACAAGAAAACTCTTTAGCTAAAAATGCTTAGGATATACAACCATAGGTTTGTACTACCCTTTTATATCCTTTATTGATCCACTGAGCTTTATGTACACACACTAAAAATGATACCTCTACATCCCAAGAAAACAACCAGAAATTCACGTGAGTCGGGTTGGATTCAATTTTATGTATTGAATATGTAGGCGGTAGAGTTCTGTATGGAGATAGGGCAGGTTGTGGATCCGAAACCAAGGTACCCGGTGGGAGTAAAACTGTACTATTCGGAAAGATCAGATATCCAAACCAGCTTCAGTTACTTTTACGGATCTTAAAAAAGATCCAAAGGATTCTGCAAATCTTAAAAAGTATTACTAAATCCTTGATGATGCTATCTATATTGAACGTAGTTTATTCATTCATATTAGTTAGTGCTTGGAGCGAATGGTGGTTATTCCACACGGTGTTACCTCACTAACACTGTATTTGGTTTTCAGCTGTAGGGTTTTTTTCTTTTTTCCTGTAATTAGTTTTCTTGATATTGATTGGTTGGATTTGAATTACAACTTTACCCTTAAAGGTCCAACCCGACTCAAATACGAAAAAATGTAGTCCCATCTTTTGTTCGTGAGTTCTACTGTTTCTATTTATTCTCAGTGTTACAAAAAAGTGTTTAAAACTATTTAGTATTCAGCACACATGACTTCTCATCATTCAACAATCCGCAGTGGTAAATTATATGGGAATTATTATATTCTTAAATATACAAATATCAAATAAAATTTTAAATCATGATAACATATGAGTATAATTTATTTACGTAAAGAGCCCTTGTTAACCAAAAATATATTCCGTATTTTTATTTTATTTTAGCAAGGTCAAATAGGCTTTTCATAAAATGTCTGTAATTTATAATTAATATGATAAATAACACTCTTATAAAAGGATATTAAACAAAAAATAATTTTCACAAATTGAAATTTTATTTATGATATTTACTGTAATCATTTCTTGATTTTTCAAGGATGATTTATTGAAGATAAATAATTAGCATAGCTATGCGGTAAATGAAAGAAAAACCCATACGTAATTAATATAGTGTTTTGTAGACTTGGATCGAACTGAGTTTATAAATTGAAAAAAGTATGAATGAAAGAGAGTTACTACGTTTTATTGGTGAATAATGACTTCAATAATACACTGAGGGTAGGTATACATAATTATTGTTATTTATTTGTCGTAGATTTCTAGAAGTTGAATCCTAAGGTTAGGTAGGTGCATAAATGGTTAAAATAGGTGAAATTATGTTTAATTATGTTTAATTAGAACAGTTGTTCCCAAAATGAGGGCCTCGACCCCAACATTATGGTGTATTTAATTGATTATGAGCCAAATGGGAATCTGTATATATAATAGAGTTTTTGTGTGTCTTTCATGGGTGCCCACACCGTTGGGCTTGGGAGGATGAAACTTTCTATGGGTGCCTCTTTTGAACAAACACAAAAATTGTTTTTTGGAGCTCAAGGAGACTAGAAAAGGGGTTGAATTATAAATCAAAAGAGACTGGCATCTAAAAAAAAACAATTAAAAAAAAATTTCCCAAATTTATTCCAAATCAAAAAAATTGTGAACAAAAACTGAAATCATCAGTAAAAATTGTAGTTGTACAAAAAAAAAGGAAAAGTAAATGCAATATTTGATTCGTATATCAAAAGTGTTTTTAGAAATTTTGTCTGGTAATTTGTTGGCATATAAATTTTAAACATAAAAATTGGTCCATTATTTTTCAAAAAAAATTATCTTTCTCTCATCAAACGTCAATTATCATTTTGTAAAAGAAATACCACAAAACGATGGCTTTTGTACATAGAGCTCACTAAAAAAATGAGATATTTTTAGTTACCGGAATATTTTATTATATAATTTTTGACAGTTCCTTTTTTGAACTTCAATTTGAATTTTTTTTGACGGAAATATAACATGGATTTCTCATCTAAACAAATTTGTTCATGGATATAATATGTTTGTATGTTATTTAGAGTTCATTACACATTTATTTTTTTAAATTTATAATAATACATTTAATATAATATAGAGGTGTTATATCATAATGCATTATAGAATACCCTAACGGTCACGTGTACCAAAGGGGTCTAAACATTCAGAAAATTGCATTAACCATTGGTATTGTGATTACCCACTCCCTCCTTGGCCATGTAACGCCGGGTAATCTTTTGTTAGTATTATATAAAGAACGGTGAAAAACAAAATAAGACAGTTGTATAAATTTATGCCATGAAACTGAATATTAAAGTTCACTACTAAGTAACTCAACACAAAATCTGAACGAGTATTGCGTATGTTTGGGTTGCTTTTTTATTTTGGTCGTGCCACCACGTTCGCTCCTCCCACAGTGTTGCTAAATTAGCCGATTTCGAATAAGATTTAGCCAATTTTAGATAGAATACCGTGTCAAGGATGGGCAAGGCTGCTAAGGTGGATGTTAAAGATGTTTGAGGGGAAGGCATTCTTGACTCAAAAACATCAGCATTTCCCTAAGGAGCGTTGTAGGAGTATTCTTAATCACCTCAAACATCATGGTGATCGTGTAATTTTTTTTCTCCCATGAAGAATTTATTTATAGTTACTTCACAAGAAATAATCTATTATTAATTTGTAATATATGGGAGTTTGTTGTACAAAAAAATGAATATATATATATAAGTTATTCTAAGAATTGGGATCATTTCCTGATTGTTTGTTTTATAAGTTATATTTGAAAGATTGGAAAACACTGGATCAAAAAATTCTCTTAGAAACAATAGCGCCACGAAACTCAAAACATTTGAGGAGGTTTAGTCTAAAAAACCAAGTCTACTCAGTAATAATATGAAATCGACCCGGGTTTTATTTTTAATTAATAAATCTGCTCACACTTTGAGTAAAGTCCCACCGATTCAATTGTTGTTCGAGTCGACACAACGCCAAATCGATATGAAATTATATTTTATAACATCACTTATATTTTTTTATCCATGGATTAGCATATAATTATTATTAAATATTGATTGATATTATTCAAATTGTTCTGCTTGATGTTACAGGATTTATAATTATATATAAATCATTTTAATCATAGCCCCTAGTTGACCAACTCCATTCACATTTCGAATACACATTAACCAAACGCCTGTGTCTATGCTATGTTCACACACTTTTAATCAAAAGGATCAAGGACACCAGTATCCCAAATATTACAACATAATATTTATTATTATTCAACAAGGGAATCAACTCTTTACAATTAAGTCCTAGTAGTGGGACCAGATAAAAGAAGTCTTAATTTCCCAAAGTCTAGACAAATAAAATAAAATAAATTACATTTATAATTTATTGCCTATAGAAATTTTCATTAAAAATCACCCGGGATGGAAAAGGAGGGTAGAAAGAAGAGGGGGTTAAGATTCTATAACCTTGATATCACCAATGAAACAATAATAACTTTATATATCTGTATAAGGTCTAATAAATACATTTCTACACACTGTCAAAGCAATATATATATATTTGTTAGTGAGGAATAAACATAAAATAAGTTGTCGTTTCTCCCCTCAAAATTGAAGGCCCTATAGAGATTTACTCTTGAACTAATGTGTTTTTTTTTAAATAATGGCATTTGGCTGAGCCCTTCTTGGACTCCGATCATTTAAATCAGCGTTTCTCAAACTTTTTTCCATCCGGTCACCTGTTAAAAGTGTTTAAAATCTCAAGGTACCCCAGTGTAATATATGATTAGAAATGACATTGTATAAACTAAACTCAAATGTCATGTTTAAAATAATTGTAATCGTGGATGTTTGTCCTCTTTTTAGCTTCACTAGTATCCACCCCAGCGACCTGTGGTGCTGACTCAGAGCAGGTGGATGAAGGTTCGCATGAAGTAGCCAGAGGCTCCATTTCACAGTCAATTATGTTGAGTTAATGTGGAGTTTTCAAAGGCGTCCGCAGGTGGGGGCTGTAGCTCCCACCCAAAAAAATTCTACGTACCTTCTAGATAACGATACATGGTGCTGTTGCTTTGTTCTTTGGGAAATCAGTGTATTTTCGCGCTAAACTATAAAACAATATGCTGCACACTGCAGTCACACTAACCTCGGTGACATGACACGGTCTTGACATGTGAATTTGAGACATATTTTAAGGCTCCATTTTAAGGAATTTTAATTTTCATCCTTTCATGCTTAAAAAGAATGTATTTATGTTTTATATATATATATGATATATCAGTTTTTAGACATTTAATTATTCTAATTAAATTAAATAAAAAAATTGCAGTGGTACCCCCTTAGTGAAACGCTGATTTAGATTATTAATCATGAAAACATCTCAACATATAAGAATAAAAAAATGCTTTAAATTAAAACATTTAAAGCTAACATGTACACTTGACTGCCAGAGGGTACTCCCGATGAATAGTTAGAATCGTTAAAAAAAGGATATATTTGGATAAGGGATTTATTGTTACTCATCCTTTTTTGAATAATTCTATCAATTTTTAAGGTTAAGTTAAGAGAATCCAGAATGGATTTAGTTTATTAAATGTAAATTACATAGTTCAGATCCCAATTTTTTTTTTAAATCTTCAATAATTATACAAATGTTTCTTTATCTTTTCATGAAGTACTTTAATTTCTCTCGCTATATATATTTTCCCACGAACATCCATACATATATGAGTATTAGTGACTTTATTTGAGATATTTTGGAGTACTTTAGACGTCTCATATAATACAAATTTGGTGCAAGTTCTCTACATAAACAATGGATTTGAATAACGAAATGGAAGGACGATGAAAGTATAGGAATTCGAAATCCACTTAGTGCTTAAAAATAGGTATATTTTATTAAATTAAAAAAAGGCAGCTACATTCACTCGTTCAATTCACAATAACTTCAAGAATCCATAATCTTCAAATGGCCGGTGTATAATATGAGGGAAGAAGGACTGGTAGTCCATCAAAAGGGCAAATCGACCGGATGTTGCTGTAGTCTTACGGCCCTGTATTAAAAGATTTTCAAAATTTGTAAATTTTCTATGATTCCATTATAGTTTTATAAAATTGGTTAAAACAAAAAGAAAAGTTGTCTGAAAAGGGAAGGATTAAACAAATTCAACGTGAACGATTTAGTTAACTAAATTAATTTAAAAAAATGAACGATTAAAGTGGAGTAAACGATTAAAATGGTGAATGACAAGACTGGATTAAGGTAGAACAATGGACTCAGGGACCCCAATCTACATCAAACTTGATGGAGCATCCGTCCAAAATCTATAATTGGGAGGAAGATACTTTCCCCGTAAACTATTTGCCTAAGGACATTTTCCCGTAAATCATTTTGCCTTAGGACACTTCCCCTTAAAGCCATTTTTTCTATAGGATATTTTGCCTCAATATAGATATATATAATAAGATTTATACGTCGTTATTGTTTGCTTTTGGTTAAAATTAATGTTTTCTTTGAATTTTTATATCAAAATATACTTTATTTATTACTATAAAAAGCATTAAATTCTTTCGGAATAATGTTGAAATTTCAATTCATTTAATCGAAATCTCATTATGTAATGAGTTTGTACCAGAGACAAAAGAGTTTACATAATCAAAATTTACATAATAAGGAAAATAAACAAACACGACAACAATTTCAACGGAAGAAGTGGTAATCACTTCTGCGTGATCAATTATCATTCGACATAATGACTAATTCATATTGGAAAAAACTCATGGGTTAACAAACAATAATTATATGAGGCAAGAACAGTGATTTTTACTACGTTATGATCCAGGATGTGTCAGAAGAAGAGGGAGTGGTGAGGCAAACCACTGAGAGGATTCGGGGAGGGGACCAACGCCGGGTCGTAGTACACGGATATGAGAGATGTAAGCTAGGAAACCGGTAAACCTCAGTACTGTTGGATCAATCTGGAATGGAAATAGGAAGATAGGAGCGATGATCATCGTGAACCTCTTTCCTGCAACAATCTATCAAAACAATACATTTTTTGATTAAAAAGTCAAACAATATTGATATATATAAATCTCATTTGTACTTAGGCGAAATATCCTTGAGGCAAAATTGACTGAGAGTAAAATTTCTTAAGGTCCAGTAATTTAAGGCTAAATGTCCTAAGGCAAAAAGTTTAAGGTGAAAGTATCAGATACCCCTAAATCGTATAGGTGCGGAGTCTATCCAATTTGGGAGATTTATAGCCTCCTTCTACTCCTGAATTTTGCCTATGTAAAGACGACCTATGATGGTCCTAGGGTAAGCAAGGATCAGTGAATTGGAGCTGTTGTGGCTGCTCTGGATTTCACATAAAAAATTAATTATTACTTTTAACACAGCTTGTGGAAGTGGTTCTTGCCATAGGAAGATATATGTAGCCCATCAACACAAAATAGAGCTGAGCGGGGTTTCCTCAAAAGTAAGCATGGTTTACATTTGTATTTTGAATCTAATTATCTACCATTTATATTAATACATTCTTTTGATTAATCAAATTACTCTTAAAGATTATTAATCAGTTATTGAGAATGATATTTGTAAGATCATATCGGAACGAAACTAAGTATCATATATAAAATGAAGGCTCTAGATCAGTGGTCACCAACACCTATGAACCCCAGGTACCCGTTAGATTAATCTTAGTTGCCCGCTGGATTTTTTCTAAAAATATTTTATGCTTTTGATTTCTTGATTATCTGAAGCATATTTTTTGAGATGGTAATCTTAAAATAGCCCTCAACTTTACAAAGATTGGTGATCCCTATTTAATATTTTGAAGTATCTCAACCAAATCTGCAAATTGTTATATAAAGTCTCCAATTGACCGAAATATATCAATGAACTTAGCCGTTTATATTAAGGAAGTAAAATAATAATTTTGGGAATTTCTCATTTTCTTAATTTTGTTCAAAATACTATTGTGTTGTCAAACGACATATTGATTAAATTTTTAGTATCTATGCTATGAATATTCTCTAAAATATTCTATTTTGGTACTCTTGTTCCAGAGGAGGTAACTCCAATTTTGTTGTGGTGCAAATTTTTAGCAGCCCGGTACTGTGTGCTTATTTGTTATAATCCGATTCAGAATTTTATTACAATTCAATAGTATTAATCCGGTTTTTTATTAAGTTAGAAACCCAAGAGTTTTACCAATAGTTTCAACCATTTATTTAATTTGAGACACGTAAATTGGCCCCAATATTGCCTTTTTAATCAAATATAGCAATTTATTACTCTTTTATTGCGACAATCAATTTCACAACTTGAAATGTAATTTGCGACGTACCAAAATGGTTCATCAGAATAATTTGTTCTTTGAAAACCAGAAAAATTCGTCGAATAGTACATATGTAATCCGCACTCAATTTTAAGAAAAATCCTTGTAGTTGGCTTTTGTGTTGACAAATCACATATTTCATTTATTTACACATATGTTTTAAAACTATTGTTCTTGGACTTGGTATTGAAACTCCGTGGTTTTTCAAATAAAATAATTTTATTATTATTAGAATATCATTCAAAACACACACACACAAATCATACAAAGACAATGAAACAAAATATCAATATTTATCCAACATAATTAATCTATGTATGATAATTAAATTAATTCCAATTAAAAGTCGGATGTGGGAACGTTCACTCAGGATACTAATTAGATTTATATTGAATATACATACATTTGTGAAGTGGTATTTTTAAGGATAAATAATGTGTTCATTAGCGTTTGTTTATTATTAATTATTATAAATAATTTACATGATTTGAAGTTTTAAAATGATCATAACTCTCTCAAACATCCTTCCCATAATATGAAATGAGGGGGGAAAAGAGGTGGAGTAGTAACATAGTTTGGAATTCATGAGGGGTTGACGAACTTACAAATTTTGCTTTGATAATATGAAAGATCACATCCCAATAAATTTTTTTGTTTTTCATGAGCACACTCACACGTAGATACTCACTCAATACTTAAGACATTTTCTCCTCAAAGATAAAATAATGATAACAATAGATTGTCAATTTAGAAAAAAAAATTTAATTTGTACTTTAACTCGTTTCTAAGCTTGTTCGTTTGGGATGAATCCTAAAAGAAGTTATCCGACCCCTGATCGAAAGTCACATTCTTTTTTAAAATTTTATATAAAGTTTGACTTTAAATGAAATTTTACACCCTATCGAGTGACCATTCTCTAAGTATGTTTTCCCTGTTCACTTCCAACGACCTTAAAATAATAAAAAAATGGGTGGCTAATTCAACCTATCAGAACAAGGATTCGGGGAAATGAATATAAAACATCCACATCTAAAAAATAAATGTGTCTGTTAGTAAACTAACGCGCAGTGTTGATAACTTATGTATGATGTACAAGTCATTTTGTGATTGAGAAAGTATTTAAATAGGTTTAAGGAATAAATGATATTTATGGACTTTTTATTAAAAAAATTGAGATATGTTTTTTTGCAATTTTTAGAAAAGATTATAATATATGAGAATACATTTAGTATAAATATATATATTTTTTGGGTGTAGCATATATACACCTTTTGGCACATGCATACTCATATTCAAAAAAAATGAAATAGAAAACAAACAAAAATATCTCTTTAAAAGTTAAAATTATTTATAACTTGTTGGTATAACCTTTTCCCGCCTTCTTAACGTATTTTTATACAAATACAGCATGTTGTGACTTAATAGAAAATAGAATTATGAAACCTCAAGGGGAAACTTTAAAAAACATTATTGTCATAGTATAATTCTTAATTCAAACGTAAGTTTGATCGATGTTGATTGGTTGTCTTTATAATGCGTGAACTTCATGTCTATTTGATCCTTTCACGAAGTACTTCTCCATTCAGAGTTTTAAAAGTACATTGGCTAATCATATATATTTATGTAACTCTCTTGCCTTATATGTAGCTTGTTCTTACCAGGTGTGCAAATATGAATATGATTTTTTCATATAGAAAATATACGTTTATTGTAAGAAAATTATCATTAATATTTAATTCAAAGTATTGCCGTTGTTAGCTATAAATTTTCTTATCTATGATTTGAAGGAGATTAACTCTAAACGGTATTACAATCGAATTTTGATTTTGATATTAATTTAAAAAAATCAAGAGATTCAATTCAATGTATATTATACATATCTATAGATAAAGTATTATTTATTCCTCTATGATATTATCTAAATAATAAGTTACAATTAGTAGTGTCGAATCGAGACTGATTTCCCAATCAATCTCCGCTCTCCCCCCTTTCATTTTTTTTAATGTATCGGTCCGATTTTTTTAACAATTCAACAGTCCTAAGGACCGATTAGTCGGTATTTCAGTTCTAGCTATCTTTTTATTTTATTCACTGTTAGCTAAAGATTGAAGAATATACAAACAAAGAAAATGATAGCTAGAAACTATTAATCTTTTAGTTTTTTTTAGACTGATCCAAAACTAAACGTTGGCAATAAGAAAAATACAGAAGGCTAGCTACCATATGTTTTTTTACAAATGTGTGCCAAAAACTTAGCTTCATGTCAACTAGCCCCAGCTCCCTGATAGGAATAGAATAATTAGAACATTTTGAGAGATATTCATGGGATTACCTTCAATTTTTGGTGATTTCTGTCTCCAAAGACTAATATGTGGAAGGATAGACTGATCAACAGTTGAGAAATATTACCCTCTTATTTTTAATGTAATGAATAACAAATTATAGCTTGACTTAAATAAATACGTATTTTTTATAACATGATGCAATTTTAGTGAGCTATTAATTATGTTTGGGTTTATTTGGACCAAAAATAATTGAAAAACCGTACAGTTTTAAAATAAAATTTATAATAATAAATTTTTTCCAATGGGATTCTCAAAAATAGGAAATATAATACGTAGAGTACCAAATTATTTTGTTAAGCTCTCGCTTTGAATTCAACTCCAATGTCTTCAAACTCCAACAAAAACATGCTTCCTTTTAAGTGCACCATTTTGGTTTCATGTGTTGGGAGAATTTCAAATTTTTTAACCAATTTTTCAAGTATGAGTTGTAACTCCATCATTGCAAACCGATAAGCAATGCAAGATCGATTTCCATTCCCAAACGGCCGATACGTATTAGGTATAATTTCTAAGTTGTTTTCTTGGAAAAATCTTTCTGGTTTGAACTCATTTGGGTTTGGGAAGAACTCTGGATTATAGTGTGAGGCATAGATTGGCATTTCAATAATAGTTCCTTTTTTTATGGGGATTCCCTCAACTTCAGTGTCCTTCGCACAGACTCTGAGGTGCAGTGCCACGGGTGGATACATTCTGAGTGTTTCCTTAATTACAGCTGATGTATAGCTATGTTCAGAAAAGTCTTTGTCTTCTGATGATACAATTTCTTTATACAATTTCTCTTGAATCTCAGGATGAGTTGCTAACATGTAAGTCAAACAGCACAGTGTCGTGGAGGTAGTAGAATAGCCTGCTATGAAAAAAATAATGGCTTGAGCAGTTATAATTTCATCATTCAGCAATGCATTAGGATCTTCATGACTTTTTTTCCGCATTTGAACTAATACATTTAGAAAGTCCTTCTTTTCTATGTTGTGGCTTTCACGGGTTTCAATGATTGAATTTGCTATTTTAATTAACTCATCATTAGCCTTTCCAAACATATCCACGTATTTAAACATTCCAGGGAAACTATTAAATAATAAAATCAATACACTTGTTATAACATTTTTGGCGATAAAAGAGTCGTTCAATAACATCTTTGAATGTCTTAAAAGTTCGTGATCAGGCTCTTCACTGGAATTGGTCTTAATTCCATACGCACAAGCATTAATGATGTCCAAAGTTAACCCTTGAAACTTATGTTTAATCTTGATTGACTTTCCTTCCGAACTTTGCGTCTCAATATAAGCTACAAATTGATTAGCTATATCAGAAACTGGCTCCATCATTTCCTTTAATTTTCCAGAAGTAAACACTGGCGTTATGTCTTTACGAAGAAGTTTCCAAAGGGAACCATCCGATAAAGTCAATAGCAAGTTCTTATCTTTTATTTCTGAAATCATAAAACATAATTTGTGTTACTATTCTCACTCCAAAACTGAAACGAATACTTTCCACTATGCATGGTACGGTGGAAATGATTAAATTGCTTAATAGTAATTTGTTTTATGATGCTAGGATTCATAGTAGTGAGGGTAGGGAGGGATCCGTTGTATCTAGTAAATGTTTGAGATTTGAAGCGTTTGAAGGCCTCCATGAAGTAGAAGTGATGGATATAGTTATACCAGAGGATGGGAGGGCTTCCAAAACAAAGGAATGCTTTTTCGTGAGGAAGTGATAACTTTTCCAGATATCCATGACGACGATTTAAATAAAAATATAGCAGAGATACACTAATCACGAGACACAGAAAGAAAAAAATCATTGTAGCTTCATTCACAACAAATACAACACTTAAACTCATTCCTCTTACGTCGTAATACATATGTGGCATGCCCAAGATAAGCTTTTATTATTTACGTAACAAGATTTCATCATGGAGCGCCGGACTTTGAAACTGAGATAAATTAAAGTAATCAAAGCGACAAAACCTTATAGCTGTAATTCAAAAGTTACTTGGAAAATATGTTATTATTCCATTTTAAATATTAATATTGTATTTGTTGAAGAAGTCTTCAACTCACCACAATTGGAGAAAAAGTATCGTTAGTCATGATAATATTAAATATGTCTATCAAAAAAAGTCGGAACACTAATTATGAACAAGTTTGTAAGCCTCATAAACCTGTTTAATACATTTTTTATTGATACAACTGTTGTTGTTTTTTTAAATAGAATTGTACCATGGAATTCATAGGACATGGACCAATCGGGTAGAACTTACATTCACAAGTGAGTGTAATATAAATGTAGTGATTGCTTGAAAAAAGAGTATTATGTATTGAGTTACTCTTAATCCGGTGGATCCTCTACCATTCTTCTTCTTATTATGATTGTTTGATATGACATACGCTTATAGTACCATTGTTAACTTCGTCAGCTATTTTCAGTCTCGTCTCGTCTAGGTCAGTCTTCTTCATCATTTCTTCAGCTTTCGTCTTCGTCAGACATCGTCATTGTTTCGTCATAGTTATCTTTTATTTCGTCAAAGTTTCGTCTTGGTGAGAGTTTCTTCTGCATTGGAAACAATTTTTGTATGAATTGACTGACACATTGGACGACAATTTCCTTATAAGATAAAATTAGTCATATTGTTACAATTTCCCTCATTGCAAGTAAATCAAACACATGACTATAGCCAGGAGACCAAACATGAAGATGATCGATATTACAATAAGAATTAAGTGGATCTTTTTATAAGATTAATTACTATTTAAATGTAATTTTTTTAAGATATACAATTATGTGTAAGATTGTCTATTATTCAATAATTGAAGAAAAATAGAAAGGTCGTATGATTTTTTTATTTTTTTATGAATATGGGATATTCCCTTATAGATATTTTGGTTTATCCAATAGTTTTATATTGTCAATAAAACGTTGGTCTTCGTTCTTCCTGAGCATCTATAATTTACTTAAATATATATATATATTTTTTATTTTTTTTTTGGGGGAGAGGGGTATGTGATTTGTATCAAAAAATTGAACAATTAAAATTTTTGGAACAAAATTTGAAATATGAAATTAAATAAAAAATTTTAATTATAAAATATTACGGAATTTTTTATCTATAGCTTTTCTTAAAAATTATATTTAAAAAAGAAAAAAAATTCGAATAGACTCAAACTTAAATTATGCATCGAGTGTATGTATGTAAGACTCATCTAGAGATCTAGACACTAAAGTACTTCCTGGCTAATCACTGATAAGCCATAATTTCATATTTTTTATTTTTGTCGAGCTGTTATTATTATTATTCCATTCTTGAGGAGAGAAAGTCTATATTAAGTCTCTTTTCAGTGTGGAAAACACTGAAGGTTTTTGGGCAAAGTTTGTCTGTTCGACGACCCTAATAATTCCAAGGAGTGTCGAGTACTACTCGAGTGGAATATAAACACTTGTATATTGCTTTAAATACTAAATACTCCAGTAATTTGATTGAAAGTGTTCTTTTTAAGAAGGAAAATAAATTCTAATTTCTATTTCAGTTTGGTTGGGTGTTTAAAATTGTTGTGCTCAGATGAAAAAGCTCAAGACCATGTCTTTAAAAGCTTGAGACTAGGTCTAACTCATGAGATAAAATTGACCTAGTAAAATTAAATTGACAAATTTATTTCATTTAGTTACTTAGGTTCTCGCAAAGAGAGCAAAACTAACAATTCTCGATGCTAAGACTTTGAAGAGTTGAGATGGAGTCAAAATGGTACAAACATTTACTAATAACAAATTAGTAAACTATAAATATTTTTATTCGTCTTTAAGAGCATTCTTAAGGCTATAAAAGAAGTTTTATGATCCAAAATTAGGTTGATGTTGTGGAAAGGATCTATAAATATAATCTTTGTTTTTAAGGCAAATAATTGAAAAAAGATCAACAAGATGTATTATAGCTACACATCATGTGTCTTTATTTAGACAATTCATGCTTTTTTTAACGTAAATGAAAATAAGATTATTCCAAATACTTCTATTTGAACTAGAATGTTTTGTATATAGATTTGGCCCCCATGTATCATAGAAGAGTAGAAAAAATCAAATTATGTATATAGATAGAGCAAGAATATTAAGCCTTTTTGATTAGTTATA